>NC_072736.1:97694761-97980522 GCF_026930045.1 Uloborus diversus
TCTGTATAACTATTGTCATTAAAATGGAATTCAGTCATTGAGAAAAAATTTTAGTCGTTATTCAGTGTTTCTCTTCTTCTTAAAAAAAAACATTCTTTTTTAATGAAAATTTATAACGTTGAAACATAAATTCAGATTTACGTGCAATTTTTCATATGTGGAGACATTTTCTGATCTTTCAAAGCTACGACGCCCTTAAGTGGTGAGGTGACGTTTTCGTAGTTGTGTAGTGTTTTCCCGGTGAAATAAGGTATATGGAACCCAACATTATATTTTTTCTGTAATCTTCAAAAATTAGCAAATTAAAGTAGAAAAGTTAAAAAAAATTGATTTTTTCCCTATTTATTTATATAAACCCAACTGTGAAACAGTAATGCAAGTGACAAATGTGCATATACAATCGCATATGTAAACATAACGAAAGGTTTTTATGAAGGGATATTGAAGGCAAAAGTACAACCTTTCTGGGGTGTAAGACACCCCACTCCACCAGTTTAGGGTTAAAAGCCGAAAAACTTACAGTAGGCTCTGTAGAAGCTGTGATCTGTTTACAATGAAAGAATACCAGGCCTAGAAATAATTAGACAGGGTTCTGTTGTGTGTTGAGTAATTTGAATTATTTTTGGTTTTTTCCTCGAAACATAAGATTTTTTAGACATTGTTACAAATTTCGTAAATAATTATTTTAAAAAATCTTTTTATGTGCTTAATTTGCTGTAGTTTTTCCCAATTGGGTGTTTATTGAAGTAATTTTCGAACAAAATTATCTTAGTTATTGAGGCTCCACTCGTATGACGATTTTCGCTGTTGTGTGCTGTTTTGCATATTGTCTACAGGCTTGGCGAGAAATTGAAGAAAGATCGCCAAGTCGACATTATTTATGGCAACAAATTCGGTGAAAAATCTCCAAATTTCAAAACGTTTGGCGACATTTGGAGATTTGCCAAATGTCGATGTTTCTGCCTAATGTCGCCACGTTTAGCGAGATTTGGTTACAGTTCGAATCTGATATATAAATGCAGAATTTCTGATTTTCTGTTATATAAATGCAGAATATATAAATGCTGGAAAATTTTCATTGCAGAGTCGTCAATCATGTGAAATATAAACTGAAGTTCTACTTAAATAATCAGAAAAACTTCTCAAAATAACTTTGGTAAATATTTATTCAACTAAAATCATAAAACACTATTACAACTTATAGAAACTTAAAAACATACCATCCCGGCATTTCCTTTCAAATTGCACTTAACGTGCACCTACTCGCGAGTAGCATGAAAAGAAAAGATCGAAGGGAAAAATAATTACTTCATCGAAGTTTTATAACATGATTCGCTACTGCGATTGCTCAATTAAAAGCAAATCAAAATGTCTTTCTTCTTCGATTTAGAAGTGAATAAAGCAGTTAGCATTTTAACGTAAATGCCAAAACAAAATTAGTTTAGAAAAATATTTACATGGAGAACGGGAGGCACATGACCAGGAATGTTTCCTTATTTCCAACAAAATCCAACTCATAAATAAAATCTAAAGATCACTCTAGTACCTTCTGGAACAGGGGTTCCTAACCTGTGGGTCGCGACCCCCAAGATGATCGCGAAGCATTTCTTAAGGGGTCACGACGTTATCCCTACATTAAAAAATATGGTAGTTTTAAAATTAAAATACATAGGGGGAAATAGCATAAGTTTAGAGTAGCATCAGTACTTGAGAGTAAAGGTGAATCCAGGAGTAGGGCTATGAAGCAGATTACCTAATTTCCAAACGTCCTGTAAGATTCTACCTTAATCTTAAACCTTGGTTTAGGGACTTTAATCTCTACAATTTTCCCGTGAAACAGTCCTGAATTCATCATCATTTAATCTAAAATTTCGTTTTGGGAACATCAGTTTCGAATAAGTTCTGTGAGATATTCTCTAAACCCATACCCTTATCCTTGTCCTGTAGTTGCGTTTTAAGGACTTTTGAAAAAAATATTCCAGGGAATTGCATTCTGTCTCACTTTTCATAATTAAAGATCGTAAAAAATTTCGTTTTTTTTTGGGGGGGGGATTAAATTTCAAAAAAATTGCGGTTGAAAGTCTGAACATTTACTCTTGTCATCAAAGTAACCTACTATTCTGTTGTTTGGATTGGATTTTAAGTTCGAAAATTTCCTTGGATTTCAAAAATTTCCCCTCAATCCTCTCTCCCGCCACATCATTAAAACTTGTCTAAAACTTCGTTTTTCGAACTTCAATTCCGAAAAAATTTCTATTACAAACATTTACAAAACGGGCTAAAATTGAGTTTTTAGAACCTCAAATTTAAAAAAATTCCAGGAAAGGTCACTGAATGCCTTCTTTGCTATTAACTTCATCAAAGATGGTCTACAACTGAGCTTATATAGGGCATATCATTTTAATTTCCGAAAGATTAGAGAGCATCCTCGATCCACCTTTTCCATCTCTTACCGTTAAAATCATCTAAACTTCATTTTTAGGGCTTCAATTTCAAGAAATTTCAAAGGCAGACTCTTCGAGCTTGAAGCGTTCATAAAAGTCCCCGAACATCACCAGAGATCGTGTAAACTGTAGGTATAAAACTACAATTTCGAAAAATACATTAAAGATTACAGTTTCGGTTTTTTTCCGGGGGAGGACCTGCACGAATGTTAGACTTACGACTGCAGATTCAGATTGTTTATTCTCTTTCTCCGGTTCTATATTTCTCACGTGTCAATAATGACCCCCTCTTATCCAAGCAAAAAATCTGGACTTCCTCTCGTTACGTTTGAAAATAAATAAGTGACTGATAAACGAACTCTCCTCCCAAGTTATTTAAAGCGCGACTGCCTTGTTAAAAAAAATGTCTTTATTCACTTCAATGAAAGTTGGTATATATAAGAATTTAATAATCCCATATCTTCCGAAAACCAAATTCTGCATTCGCTACTGCTAGGACGCAAGAATTTTGAAAGTGCCGAAATGTATGTTTAACATTTTAGGGACTCTTTTTTGAATTATTATTTCTGCAATTATTGTAGAAATTTAAATTAAAAGAAAAAATAACCCCTTGAAGCATAAATAAAATATTTCTAGTACCTTGAGTTATTCTGCCGTGGACAGGTAAAAGGCACGAACTGCAAATTTTTCATTTTTTATTGTTTTAATTTTTGCATTTTTGTCATCTATTGTACGTTTGCTTTGTTGTACAAGCTTGCTTATTTGGTTTCCGCGGAAAAAAAAACGCGAATAAAACGTCTAATTCAAACATTTCCTATTGTTAGTGTTGAATGCAGCACACATTTCTTCAAATATCTAGAAAACTCATATCTGCAGAAACTGCCGTCTACCTGCCCATCGTAGTATAATGAAAAAAAAAAAAAAAATTATATATATATATATATATATATATATATATATATATATATATATATATATATATATATATATACATATATATATATACAGTAAAACCTCTCCTAACGAACACCCATCCAAGGCGGACGCCTCTCTATAGCGGACAAAAAAATTTGTCCCGTTAGTGTCCGCATTAGAGGGATTTTACTGTATATATATATATATATATATATATATATATATAAGACACATAGGGGGTCGCACGTTGTTTAGTTGGTGAAAAAGGGGTCGCGACGTGTAAGAGGTTGGGAACCACTGTTCTAGAACATCATTTCCCAACCGATGATTGGCGAACCCCTGAAAGTTCGTCAGAGGTAGAGAGGGTTTGCGACAATAACATTGTGCTGTCAGAATTTTAACACGCTTGTTTAAATTGAAGTCTGAAGTTCGAGGAATTTTTTCTTCATTTATTGATTTGTCTGTTGCATATTAGGTACTATTTGGACGCAAATGTTTACTTGGTGACATATTTTGACTACGAAAACGACTTTTATGATCTCTATCAAAACGAAGGTCAAGAGTAGAGAAGAATGAAAAATTGTTTCAAACATCTTTTTTGTACTACTTATCGGGGAGAGGAACAGTTTTTTAATGACGCATGCAAAGGTTGGGACGCGCGCTCTTTTAACTCTGGGAATAAATTTAAAAGATTTTTTTTTTTTTTGAAGAATTACGCTCACACGGCTTGCTGCGGAAAAGGCTTCAACATACAATGCACTATTAAACGGAAAATAGCAATTTTTGAACTTACGTTAGTCTGGTTCTGAGATACAGTTTTAGATGTGACTTTTGGGGATATGAGACTTTTGGGGATATCAAATGAAATAAAAATGGTCCAACAGCACTTTTGCAAAATATCTCATAAAATCACACGGATCGACCCTTTCGGATCTCGTTCTTGTCTCTATCGGAACAATTGTTTTTCTGAAATTTTTTTTATTTCAAACTATTTTGAAAGAAGACTTCAGTGAAAACAGCTTCCAACTAGTCGGAATTAAAATACTCCCGGACTGCAGAAGCAATGCTTCACTTCTACTTTTTCAAAGATATTGCAAAATGTTTCGGCTGTTTAAAATATACAGTAAATTACAGAAAATCAAATAAATACTGAAAAAAAATCTAAACTCCAATGCTTGAATGCTAAAAAAGCAGCATTACCGAAAATATTTAATGTGCAAGCAGTGGAAGAATTGTATTTTGCCATTCGACGATTTTGAAAATAATTTTCAATGACACCGTAACTGTGAAGGCTTCTTTTTCTACAGTTAATCAAAGTAGTGTGCTCATTCTGAAATAACTACATACATCTAATATTTCATTTAGAATTTTTGAAAACTGAAGCTACTATACATGAATTTATAGTGAAGTTTTCAAAAAAAGTTTATTGTTTACTTACTGTTCTGGCTTGTCTAGAGGCACATCAGGATTGGTGGTTCTGTGGGTGGAGATAATTTGCAGCTCATCAGGAGTTGGCCGCTAGAAAAAGAAACGACATAGGAATTAAGTCGAAGTTTCTTGAACACTTTTTTTTTCATTAATATTATCATATATATTACATTCATATATATTATAAAGATATTCATAAAAGCAGAAAACTTCACCAAAAGACGGGATGCGTTGACATAGCTTCATTCAGACAGAAATTTTGCAAAAGTAGGCAAAATGGGTTCAGTATAACTCAAAATGTAAGAAGCTGTAGTTGTTAAATTTTTCCCGATTTCGAAACTTTCCGTTAGAGGTTAGACACTGAATAAAGTTAGTAAAAAAACTTGCTATAAAAGTAGTAAGCTTTGCCAAATGCCTGTGGATGAGTTTACATATTCACTCAGACAGAAATTTTGCAAAAATGGTCAAAATGGGTTTAGTATACTTCAAAATGTATGAAACTGTCGCAATTACTTTTTCCCCCCGAATTCGAAACTTTCCATTTAGAGGTTAGACAACGAATGCATCTGTTTCAGTTCGTGCTTAGTTTTTTGTTTTGTATTTTTTGTTCATTTTAATATAGTTCAATACTTTCAATTCATTTCTTGGCCATTTTTTTTAAAATCTAAACTTTGTATGTACGTTTTCTTCTCAGAGTGAAAATGGGTAGAAACTGCATTAGCCCCCACTTTGAAATCGGGAGGAAGCTGCCGCGAGCACGGGTCACGTGAAGAGCATTAAACTTCTTGCTCCTTGGCGCCCTAAATTCATTGGCGAGTTTGCTTGCGATAGGTTGCAAATTTAAATATTTTCGCTTCTTGAAATCTTTTAAAGGTTACTTGCAAGGAGCCATTCATTAATTACGTAAGGGCCCCGAGGGGGAGGAGGGGATTAGAAAAATCTCTCCATACCCTTACTTCGGAGGGGGGAGGGAGGAGAGCAAACCCATTCATAAGGAATATTTTCCAAGTCGATATTTTATATTAGAAATAGGGCAGTCAAGTGGTTTGCAGGGATCATATTTCATTTGCGTCTGAAAGGAAAAAACGTATTAGGATTAGATGTTTACTTTTTTTTTATTAAGAATGAATAGTGTAAAATATAATAGAATTGCACTATCTATGATATGTTTTATTTATAGTTAATATCGCATTATATAATATATTTAAAAATAAAAATCTTAGATGTACGTTGAACGGGAAGTTTCAGTGTAATTGATCTTTTTCTAACAAAATATTTTGTTTTGAAAATCGAAATGGAATCTTACACAAGAATAGGGAGAGCGGTTTGAAAGATGTAACGTACCCTTACATGGGGGTAAAGGGGGAGGGAGGTCAAAAATTTCCAAAATTATCCTTACGTAATTAATGAATGACCTTCAACGTATAAACACAGTCTGCTACAGGCATAATCAGAAATTATTCGTTTCTAATTATTTGAGTACATAAACTAGAATCATAATTCCATAATTTTGGAGGTGCCCATCCATTCAAGTGCACCGCCTGAAATGCCACGTAGTCCTCACCCCTCTCCCCCCCCCAAAAGACCCCGGTAAAAGAACCTTCCGCTAAAATTTGCATTAGCTTTTTTTTCGCAATCCCCCCCCCCCAACCTCCTCGTCATCACTAATGATAATTCATACAAAAAAAAAAGTCACCAATGGATACAATTTTGTTTACAGTTTCACTAACCCTTTAACAGTCAACTGAATTATATTTCCCTACGAATAGCATTCATCCGACGATGTAATATTAGAATGAAGCTTAATTCAAGTGAGAAAGAAATCCCAACTTGAATTGAGGCAGTGAAAAGCAAAGACATTTTCATGTTTTGAGTAAAATGCGTTTAAAGATAACGTCCTGGGTAGGCTTTCATTGATTTTTTTTTTTCATAAATCACTGTACAGCATTACCAACCAGGGCTACTAATTCTATCTCTTGCTCCAAAACAAACGAGAGGTTCCCTTCTATTTGTATTGGTTATCTCCAAATTTTTAATTTTGCCACTTACATACCTTTGCTTCTCACTGCCTCAATTAGCTTTATGGAAAAAAAACTTGATGAGGTCACAGGTATCTGTAACGATACGAACATCTATATTAAGTATTTTATGAGATAAAAGATGACAACTCAAACTCTCAGTTCAAGTTGTAAATTTAGGTAAAATAAAAAATTTTTTGCCAAAAAAGCAATAAATGGCTTTCTAGCTCTTTTTTAACTATAAAACCAATACATTAAGAAAAAAAAAAAACTGTCATACTATTAAAGTAAAAACTTATTAAGGGTATGTTATTGGTCCTCCCTTGACCGATTTTTCCTTACATCCAAAAGCAGAACAATAAGAAACAATTTTGTTCTAAAACAACAGCTCTCCCTCGTAGAAACACATACTGTCCAACCACGGATTGCATGGAATTTTCAAACGTCCAGATAAGACAAATCTATGTGAATAAGGGGGAAAAGTAAAAATCTGATGCCCGTATTCCGCTCGTTTGAATGAGACTCTGCTTCTGCAAAAGCTGACATTCGTAAAAAATAATAGATTCATCCATTTCCGGCTGTAAAACGGATGTCTGTCTTTCCATACAATCCGTTGTCAGACAGTACTACGTTACTCCGCGGTGGGTGCTTGTCACGTGGTGAAAATCACTTTCGTGCTGGCGTGACAAAGGATTGCCACATACCCTCTCTACCCATCTTCACTCTGAGGTTTTCTTCGGTAACGCTTTTCAAAGTTCTATTTGTTTTATGTCCTTTATCTTAAAATACACTTTTAGTACCATTTCTCCTCATCCGTTTGGCACAGTATAGTATATGCAGGCTCTTGCGCCATTAAACCTAATGGAACCAATCAACCAAATGAGGCGGTACGCTGTAGACTTACTTTTTACTTTTATTAGGTCTCATTTACTCATTGATTCAGTCACATTTAGTAATTTCAGTCAACATCTTGTGACTCATTACCTAACAAAAATAAGTAGTAATGATTTTCATTATTATTTTAAGTACATATTAAGTTGGCATTGCGCAAGAGTGATTTAGTTGATTTTATGTGTGAGGGAGGGGGTATTAAAAATTGGTTGAGGCTGCAACTACTAAACGTCCGCATAGGAGACTCCTAGAAGTTGAACAATTTTGTGTTTTATACCTGAACTTTCGCATTTGCTAATGAATCATTCTTGTGTTTATTTTATTTCGCGTGCTTCTATCAAACCGGTAGTGCTTCTTCTTGATGGTTACTAGAACGTGATCTCATGTTGTCTCGTGGTTAGACTTCTTGACTTTCGTTCAGATATTCCGGGTTCGAATTCGGACATGGGATAGAGGTTCCATGGTGTAATGGTTAGCACTCTGGACTTTGAATCCAGCGATCCGAGTTCAAATCTCGGTGGAACCTTTATTTTTTTAAAAAAAAATTACTTGCCTTTTTTTCAGAAATAAAAAAATAAGCAAATGCGCATGAAAGCAAGACATTAACTGCCGAATGAAAAAATGAAGGTTAAATGTCTACTATCTATACCAAACAAAGTAAAAAAACTTCAGCATAGAGCACTTTTTTTTAGGCCCTCATCTTTCGCTAGGGCGCCCCGGGATGCGCTTAACACGACATAATCAGTTGTTCCGCGCAGGACAAAATGACTGTGTAAAAAACTGTGTTAACTTACGCTATAAAATCAGTGGCAGCATAGCTACCTCCACTATTCTAGGGTAACTGACTAAATTAACTGATACAACTAGCGAAGTTACACATCACTTGTAGAAATGTACACCACGGTAATGTAACTATAACGTAACGTCTCACTCATTTCTGAGTAAGTTTGCACTAGAATTTCCTGTATTCTTACAGAGAAATTGCTTGAAAGGTTACACATTAGCAAAAATGAAGCTTATATCCACCTTTTTTGAACGGATACTCATTTTTATTTGTAAGTAGACATACTTCAAATTTACTATTCAATACTGTTTACATTACTACTGTTTGAATTATCCAGATATATTAAATGATCAACTAATTATTTCCATACGTTTAAATTGAAAGTAAAAAAAATTAATTAGCAGGTTACAATTAGTGATTGCAATACCGGTATATCGAATACCATTATTTTGAGCAACTTTGCAATTTCATAATACCGGTATTTGTGGAGGTAAAATAACGCTATTTTCGGTATATAATATTAGGTATTAAAATAATATAGTTTCAATTAAAGAATTTTCGATTGAACGTATTAAGTATCTACTTACATTTTAAATGTATATTTCTTTTTCCATGATACAGAACCAAAATCAATCTATTGATGAAAACAATTTGGCTTCAAAAGCACGAACAAATAGAAGATCATTAAACAAAAGTAGCAGAAAGATTGCAAAATGATACTGTCGTTGATAGATGTGAAGATGAATCGTATTTTCGTACGCATTTGTGCATCATGTTTTTATTTTATCCATTTCCCTGATCACTCACTTTCAATTTTGTGAAAGTTATATTCGAGTGTAATTTTGAATGCATTTGTCCTGTGAAAAATTTATCCCAACCATCAATTGCAGTAATAATTTATGATGAAAAAAAAAACATTCGTCTCAACTGCACAAATTTTTCCAAAAACTTTTTGTTCTTAGCATAACTGATGGTAATTTGTTGTCACAAGTATCGGTTTGTTGTCCTGTCCCGCTATTCGGCTTTATACTTGGAAGGTAATAATTAGAAATTTTATAGTGCCTTGAAATTTTGCATAGAGGTAAAGCTTAATCAATTGAAACATACTTTTAGACATTTACTTAATAATAATTGTAAAGAAATTTGGAAAAAAAGCATAAACGAATAAGAAAAGCTAACAAGATCGAATTTATTCAAGTTTATCATAAATTTCAAACCAAAGGGCTAATGAAAAGCAAACACAAACCTCTCCTGCTCAAGAGAAAATTATGTTAATATCAGAAAAGTATCGTCTCTTGGAAATGAAATTAGAACTATCTATAAATTTAAATAATACACACAATACAAAAGAAACACCCACACACAGGAGGATTATACAAAAATAACAAGCAAGAGATTGAATTATTTGAAGATGAAGGACTTCTAAAGAATTAGAGGAGGTGAATCCCACATTGTTAAAAGTACCACCGACCTGCATGATTTCAGAAGTACTACTTTCAACGGTGTGAAAGTTGAGCACGAAATTGAGTTCTCGCTCAGAGACGATTAATTCAACAAACAAATGCATCATATTTTTCACTATTATTGATTTTTACTTTCTTCTATATCTAATATATAGAAGAAAGTATTGGATTCGTGCAAATTTTCGAATTTCGAAGGATTCGAACGTTTTGAGGTGTGCTGAGTCCATTTCCACTATTTTTGGAAAATGTCTGTTTGTCTGTGTGTGTGTGTGTGTGTTTATGTGTGTCCGTGTGTATGTGTGACCAGTTTTTTGTGGCCGCTCTACAGGAAAAACTACCGCATGAAATCGAACGAAATTTGGTACACATATGTGCCCCTATGTGAACTTGTGCCCATTGTTTTTTTGCGCGAATTCCTCCAAGGGGGGTGGAGCAATGGGACGTTTTTTGAGTTACGCGTGATTGCTATTCCTCAGGAAGTAACTGGCGGAATCAAACAAAATTTGATCCATATGTTGCCAGTAACAGGAACAGGTGCTGATTCAATTTTGGTGTCAATAACTCAAACGGGGGTTGAGCTATTGAACGTTTTTTGTCGTCAATTGCGACTGCTGTATCTCAAGAAATAATGAACGGAATGAAAGAAAAATTTATCGGCAAGTAGCCCTTAGTGGGTATAAGAGCTGATTTTATTTTGGTGTCAACAGCTAAAAAGGGGGTAGCGCAATCGCCCGTTCTTTTTTTCCATTGTGAGTGCCCTATCTCAAGAAGTAATGCTACGTTCTGGTTGAAATTTGGAATATATGTGAATCCATATGTAAACAGGCTTTGGTTCAATTTTGACACCAATCGCTCCAAGGTGTTTTTTTTTTGCGAATAAAAATAGCTTTATTAATGCAACAATAAGAAAGATAAATCGTAATAGATTGTCGTCTGCGTATTTCTCGTGATTTTAATTGTATGGAAATGATCGGAAACATTATGTCAATGATTTAAAATTTTTAACTGTTGCCATCTTATGTTTGTTAACAAATAAAATATTTGTAATTAATTCAAGCAAGGTTTTTAATATAACTTTCAATTTTCGCTCTTTGCTTTGCTTTTGCAATAATTCAGACATTGGGATGATCGTCAAGTTTTTGCATGTGTAATTTTGTTTTTGTTGGGAATATTACTTCCGCGTCAAGCATGGGGAGGGATCAGAAAAAAAAGAAAAATATAGAAGAAAGTTTCGTGATGGCCACAACATACTAGTTTATTATGACATTTGTTTCTTCATTTTATATTTGTTCACAATACGTTTTCATAAATGATACAATGATTGCAAAATTATGAAGTGTGGCAATAAAACAATATGTTTTCAAGCAGTTTTTGAGAACTTTCAAATATCGGTATTAATAACGGTATTCCATTTTAAAAATACCGAATACTGGTATTGAATTTTCGGTCCGGTATTGCAATCCCTAGTTACAATACTTGAAATTTCGTTCTAAGAGTATAAAAAAATATTATACTAGATACCTCGTTTTTTTGTCTTTTTTACAGATTTTGCTTTCAATCATTCGTTTATTCAATATTTACCAAGTTCATGCTTTTTAAGACCCAATTTGCACGAATTACTTATTGATTTTAACATACGAACATTTTTATTGTACAAGAGAGGAAACAACACCCAGGACACCTGAGTGGTGTCTGAACCCACAACGCGAGTCTCAGACAGGTCACGAAGCAAGAGTTTTTACAGCTTGGCCACAAAGACCGGTTTGCGGTTCGCTAATAAGTTTATCAGATCTGCGCCGATGCTGATTTTCAAGCATGCTTTTGAATTTTACTAACTGCAGGCAGGACTACACACAAAGTATAGAACAAAGTTCCCTCAACAATTTCAGTTTTTAAAACAATGATGTGCTACCCGCTCCAGAATTCATGTAAAGTTACATCCATTAATACTACTAACCTTACACAAATCTTTTACAGTGAATGCCGTAGAACATTTTTTTTAAAATACACCTGTTAGCAACATCCACAATTGACTAGAATATAAAAGCAGCTATAAATTTTAAAATTAATGAAATAAAAAAAAAAGAATATTTTGTTAAGGTCGCAAGTCCAAGAAGATAACTGCAGTCATAAAACTCAAGCCGCACATTTTGTTCTAAGTTCGATGAAAAAGACAAAAGATTTGAATGAGTGAAAATAACTTACGACATCATAGATGGACTGAAGTGTTTCTGTTCCAACGGTAGAGGTATCAAAAGTGTACAATGCTGAAATAATTTTTTTAAATTAGATAAAACCTCAGAATAAAACAACGTTGCATTGATTACATACATACATACCAATAAAATAAAAAAAGGTTTGTGCGTTATTTAGATCAGCCTAACTAAACTTATGAGCACTGATTCTTTTATCACTTTAAATTAGAGCAGGCAACTTTTGAAAATCCAAAATCGTAGCAGCACTTTGCGAAGGGGGGAGGGGGGGGGGGGAACGTGGCCTCTGCCGCAGGTTTAAACTGGGATGAATTGTCAACTGTATAAAGAACAAAAACAACAATGATAGTTAACAAATTTCAAATATGACGTAGAAACTATTATACCGGAATAAAAAAAAAAAAAAAAAAAAAAAAAAAAAAAAATACGAAGAATATTCGAAGATAATAAAATATTAATTTAAAAAATTCACTTCTTGATTACTAGTTGTACCTTTCATCCGGTGGGATTTTTTTTTTTTTTTTTTTTGAAGTAACATGCTTGCGGTAATCATCACGAGAGCTTACCGGTTTAGTTTTCAAGCAGTTTATGATAATTTTTTTTTGCGTTCTTGTGGTTATAAATTTAAAAAAAATAGAAAATCGTAATTTTTCTACCTGTTTTCGTAGCGTCGTAGTTTAAAGCTGTAATTCATAGAGATTACGATTTTTTCGTAGCAGTTGACAGCTCTGTTTTAAACATACATTTTTAACATTTCATAGGACAATAATTAAAATTATTTGACTAAAAAGCAATGATTTCGTATTTAAATTTTTGTTTAAAATTTTATTGCTTTGAAATAACTATTGCTATTGTAAAGACGTGTTCATTTAAGGGAATGCTACGGATCGAATTTTTAAAATTAGATTACTCAGTACAAAATCAAAGTAGAATACGTCATTTCTTTTTATCCTATTCGGTATCGATATTAGTTAATGTAGTTCACAAACAAAATTGTTTCCACAACAATAACTATGTCCTTACTTTGACATCACATACGTTTACATTACTGTTCATATAAAATGAAAAACAAACATAAATTAATAAGGTTATTTTATTGAACTTAAAAAAAAAATTATTACATGCCTTAAACACCGTTATTTTCAAATAACATGCAAAAGTAAGAACGAATAAAAAAAAAAGAAAAAAAAATATATGTATGCTTTTTGAATCTTCAACGCAAACTTTACAGCTCTAACCGTTACGTTGATCGGTTTTGATGTCTCAGATAAATTTAAGCAACGGAGTTCCGGGGAAATTTCAAAGTTTTTATTTATTAAATGCCTGGTTTACATATAGAAAGTGATAAATTAGAAATTTTGGCTTTTCTGCGACAGAAAATCTTAACATTTCAAACGCATCACTTATTTTTTATAATGTATGCTGTCAATTTTGTTTTTGATCAAGCAACACGCAGCTAAGTAACAATTAGTCGTTGATACGGGTCAAAAGAATTTACAACTTAATTTTAATCTTAATTGAACAATTCCTAAACCCGGCTATTCGCAAGTTATGAATCGCTGACATAAACTATCACAAATTTGTTAATATATTATTTCAAAGGATGAAACTGTGTAAGGTCAAAAATGTTTCAATGGAATAAAGTATCAAAAATTTTATTCAAATTCAATTCCTCAACTTTGCAGAAGACATCACAATTATAATCATTACTTACTGTGTTGAATCTCTGTGATTTCCAAATGAAGACTGGAAATAAGAATGCCTACATTTTGAGATCGCTTCTGGTCTAAAAGTTTTGCTACCTGAAAATTGACGAAAGTTAATATAAATATTATATATATATATATATATATATTGTAACGGATTCGGTGCGACTTCCACTTTCTTGAAATGAAGACACAGTTCTTGATAAAAACACAGGAGATTTATTTACACTATATACAGGAAAGATCTTCAACAACTGCTAAATTATTCATCAGCAGTTAAGCAATTATCACACAACACCGTAAACTCACCGTTTACACACGTGTTTACTTCCAAATACGAAAACAACACAGCGAAATGCCTCGCTATAAACAGAGCAAAAATGCACTCAGTTCGAAAATCTCAATCGAAACTAACTGTTTATCCATCGCTAACGGCTTAAATACACCGAAAAGAATTTTCTCAAATATTCCACACGCTTCTCGAAATGCGTTGTCCGTTATCAACTTTTATCAATGAACAAAAAGGGAATAGGGGTCGTATATTTTAGCCATATGAAAAAGGGGTTGTATATTCATTACGGGAAACTATTTACAGGTTACGTTCCTACAATAATTACTATTTACAGAATTTGTAACATTGCCCCCTTCCTAAGGACTGCACGTCCCGGGCAGTACAATCCCCAGAAAGGGTGCCAAACTTCTATAACAAGTTTACAAATATACACATTAATTAATAACTAACAGATACAAAAAGCACAATAATAACAAGAAATATTACTAAACATTAAAAGCAAAAATTATCTACAACTTTTATGTTATCAACCATGGTTGTTTACGTAATACTCATGAACTATGGCCATAGTATGGGGCTAACCGATCATAATGTACAACCCTAGGTTTTGCATTAGGTGATTTTTGGATCCTCACTACGACGTCATTCAGTCGGTTAAGGACTTTGTAGGGTCCATCCCAATGCGACTGCAATTTGGGTGACAGACCTTTCCGTCGGATGGGATTCCATAACCAAACCTTGTCGCCATCGTTGAATTCATGTCCAGTAGATCTTGTGTCGTATCGGGTCTTCATCTTCTCCGCCGCGATGTTGATTCGCTCTCGTGCGAAGTTATGAACGTCTTCCAACCGGGCCTGGAGATCCTGGATGTACTCCTCAGGCGATGAAGGCGCATCCGGAGGACGACCGAAGACGAGATCACAAGGTAGCCGAAGCTCTCGTCCGAAGAGCATCTGAGATGGGGCATATCCGGTAGTCTCGTGGACAGCACTGCGGTAGGCCAGCAGGAACAAAGGTAGCTTCTTGTCCCAATCCTGTTGATTTCTGGATACCATAAGCGAGAGATTATTTAGGATCGTGCGGTTAAATCTCTCCACCATGCCGTCCGATTGTGGGTGTAGTGGTGTTGTCCTAGTTTTCTCAATTCCGAAAATTTGACATAGGCCCTTAAACACAGCAGAGATGAAGTTCCTCCCTTGATCGGAATGAATCTGCAAAGGTGTTCCATATCTCGAGATCCAGTGTTGGACCAGAGTCTCTGCTACGGTGGTAGCCTCTTGATCTGGAATGGGATATGCTTCCGGCCATTTGGTGAAGTAGTCGATGGAAACAAGAATGTATTTGTTCCCATCAGCAGTTCTTGGTAGAGGACCCAGGATGTCGATCCCGATTCGTTCGAAAGGAGCTCCAACGTTGTACAGATGTAGCTTCCCTCTGCTTCTCTTCTTCGGTCCTTTACGAGCAGCACAGGCGTCACAAGAATGGCACCACTTCTCCACGTCATCCTTCGCCTTGCTCCAGAAGAAGCGCTCCCGAACTTTATTGAGAGTTTTCAAGACACCAAAATGTCCTCCAGTCGCACTACTATGTATTTCTTTCAGAACATCTGAAATCCTTGATCGGGGAAGTAGTAACTGCCACCTAGATGTTTTGCCGTCGTCAGATTCCCATTTCCGGTGTAGCACGCCGTTCCGTAAATGGAGTGAGTTCCATAAAGCCCAGTATCTTTTTGTTGCAGGACTGAAGATGGAAACGTCCTGCCAGCTAGGGCGTCGACTGTCACTTTCCATGCACTCTAAAATTGGTTTTATGTCGGGGTCTTCAAGTTGATCCTTTCGAACTTGGTCATCACTCCATGGATCAGGTTCTGATGATGTTGGAGTCACTGTCACCTGATAGGCGGTAGGGCTAGTCGTTCCATACTGTTTCTCGATTCGGGAACAATAGTGGCAGTTCTCAGGACAGGGTCTCCTTGATAAAGCGTCGGCATTACCGTGAGATAACCCTTTTCGATGCTTGATCTCCATGTCATATTCCTGGAGCCGCTGTATCCATCTGGCTATCTGGCCTTCCGGATTTTTGAAGTTCAAAAGCCAAGTTAATGAGGCATGATCTGTCCGAAGCAGAAATTTTCGGCCGTAGAGGTAATGATGGAAGTGTTCTACAGCTTTCACTATGGCCAGTAACTCCTTTCTGGTGACGCAGTAATTTCGCTCCGACTTGGATAAGCATTTGCTCCAGTAAGCGATGACATGTTCATTTCCGTCAATTTCTTGGGATAAAACAGCTCCGATGCCCTCGTTGCTCGCATCAGTGTCCAGGATGAAGGATTTTTCAGGCTGAGGATAGGCGAGGATAGGCGTTGATGTTAAAGCCTCCTTCAGTCGTAGAAATGCATCTTCGCATTCTTTGGACCATTCGAACTTTTGCTTGCTCTCCGTCAGCTTATGCAAAGGTCGTGCAATGTTGGAAAAACCCTTTACAAACTTCCTGTAGTAGGTGCAGAGCCCCAGGAAACTTCGCAGCTGATGGATGTTTTCGGGACGACTCCAACTCCTGACCGCAGATACCTTCTCTGGATCGGTTTGTACACCCTCAGAAGAGATGATGTGACCAAGGTAGTTCACTTCCCGGCGGAACAAATTACATTTGGACGGGCTTAACTTCAGATTGGCTTCCTTAAGCTTTTGCAGCACCTTCCTAAGATTTGCCAGATGTTCTTCGCAGCTGCGTCCCACGATGATGATATCGTCTAAGTAGACCAGACAGGATTCGTAGGAAAGTCCTCTTAACACTGTCTCCATAAGACGTTCGAACGTAGCTGGTGCATTGCAGAGGCCGAAGGGCATCACTTTAAACTGCCATAAGCCTTGTCCAGTTGTAAACGCTGTCTTCTCTCGGTCATCAGGGTGTATCTCAACCTGCCAGTAGCCGCTCTTCAAGTCCAGGGTCGAAAACCACTTGTGTCCGGAAAGAGTGTCTAAGGTGTCGTCTATCCGTGGAAGAGGGTAACTGTCTTTCTTGGTGATTTCATTCAGTCGTCGGTAATCGACACAAAATCTGGTGGAGCCATCTTTCTTTCGGACCAAGACGATGGGAGAGGCCCAAGGACTGGATGACGGTTCGATTACATCATTCTCCTTCATCTCTTTCAGGAGGGTCTCAACCTCTTCCTTCTTAGCGAACGGTAGTCGTCTTGGAGGCTGTTTAATAGGGGGGTGTTCTCCAGTGTAAATCCTATGCTGCGTTAAATTCGTACGGCCAACATCCTCCGATGTAGATGAAAACAGATGCTTGAAGTCGTCCACCAATTGTTCCGCAGCAGTTCTTTGATCCTCCGATAAGGGTGCACTCCCAATTAACTTCGATGTCGAGGACTCAGAAGACACAGTCTCGGGGGAATTGATTCTTCTAATGATGCAGTTTACTGGAGTACAAGTTGCTAACACTTCACCTTTCCGGATATTCCTTGGCCTTTCACTCACGTTGGCGACTCTCACGGGAATTACATCCTTAGAAAGGTCCACAAGCGTAGATGCTACCAGCACTCCTTTTAGGCTATTGCTTAGGTTAGGGTATTCAATGAGTCCAAATCGAAAACTATTGGTTTCTTCAATGGAGCCAGGTATTAATGATTCTGACCTTGAGGGAATCGATAAATCTGTTCGGGCTATTATTTGATGAGCGGATTTTACATCACTTTCTGCGGGGAAAACAGCTATGTCTTCTCTCATCGAGTGCAGCTCATTAGTCTTGAAGTCGAGAGTGAAGTCATATTTCTTTAAAAAGTCCAATCCGAGAATGAAGGGGTCCGTGATATTAGCGACGAATGCCGTATGATGGTAGGTGGCATTCCCAAACACTATTTCCAAGTCCACTTTACCGTCAATCTCAATTTTGTCACCTGTCACAGTCTGGAGACTTACGCGTGGCGAGGTCCACAGCAGTTTCAATCCAAATTCACGAGCCACATCTGTTCTAATGATTGTCACATTGGCTCCAGTGTCAATAATCAGTCTGCAGGGGTTCCCATTTACATGTGCGTAAATGAAAAGTCCATCACTGCCACTACTAGAAGAGGAAATCTGCAGAGCTTTAGTGGTTGTGATTTCCTTCCCTCGCGTAGCTTGGCGAGCCGGACAACTCCTTCGCAGGTGTCCTTCACTACCGCATTTCCAGCACTTCTGCTCTTGTTTCTTTTGGGCTGTTATGCTGCTCAAATGTCTTGTCAAGTCACCGAGTTGTCTCTCAAGTTCAGCGAGGTGGGACGACCTGGAATCAGACTCATCAGCTTCCTGAGTCCGGATTAGATGGCGATCCACACGGGTTGCTTCTTGGGCGGCCTCGTATCTCATCGCATACACAACGGCAGAACTCAGGTCTTTGACATCCGCCATCCGTAGAGCTTTCTGGATTTCCGGATCTCGAACCCCGTCGATGTAGTAGTTGAGTGCCAGGTTGTCTCGAACATCCGCAGGACAGTCACAAAAAGCAAGATGAGACAATCTCTCGACGTCCGCCGCTAGCTCTTGCAGGGTTTCCCCGGTTTTCTGGAAACGGGATTTCAACTGGAGTCGGCTGAAATCTTTCTGGCACTTCTCACCGAAGCGAAGCTCCAACGCAGATGTGAGGGCGGCGAAATCCAGGCGCTGGCTGTCCGGAAGGGTCTGGAGAATGTCCGCTGCGTCACCCCTCAGGGATGCTGCAAGATGACAGGCCTTGGTAGCAGAGTCCCATCCGTTCGCTTCCGCCACTATCATGAATTGAGTTTTGTAAACCTGCCACGAAGTTTTCCCATCAAATGTGGCAAGTTTAATGGACGGTCGAGCAACCGATGTGGGAGCGCCAAACTGTACAGAGCTGCTTTCCGCGGTCGCCAATCTCCTTTCCACGTCCTTAAAGATCTCTTCTTTAAGTAGATGAAATCTTCTATCTTCATCTTCAAATTTATTTTCTACAGCATTGAATCGGCTTTCAACGGTATCAAATTTTTCTTCAATTGCATCAACTCGATGCTCTATGTCATTAAATTTATTTTCCATCACAGTCTTTACCGAAATAAGGTCATTTTTAATTTCTTCTTGGTTAGACGTTAAGTCCTTTTTCAGCACCGTTAAGTCCTTTTTCAGCACCGTTAAATCGCTTTTTAACTGGTCTTGATTTGCCAACATACTTGCAGTCAGATCACTTTTTAATTGTTCTTGATTAGCCGCCATATCATTTTTTAATTGTTCTTGATTTGCAGTAAAACTTGCAGTCAAGTCACTTTTTAATTGTTCTTGATTAGCCGCCATATCACTCTTCACAGAGTTGATTGCATCAAGCAGTTGTTTTAATTGTTCATCCATTGCGCGAGTAATCACCATACAAATAAAGTCCAAATTTAAAAAGTCTTTATGAAAAAATGTCCAAAGTCACACTTACTGCAAGAAAGTCCTGAAGTAGCCCCACGTTGGGCGCCAAATTGTAACGGATTCGGTGCGACTTCCACTTTCTTGAAATGAAGACACAGTTCTTGATAAAAACACAGGAGATTTATTTACACTATATACAGGAAAGATCTTCAACAACTGCTAAATTATTCATCAGCAGTTAAGCAATTATCACACAACACCGTAAACTCACCGTTTACACACGTGTTTACTTCCAAATACGAAAACAACACAGCGAAATGCCTCGCTATAAACAGAGCAAAAATGCACTCAGTTCGAAAATCTCAATCGAAACTAACTGTTTATCCATCGCTAACGGCTTAAATACACCGAAAAGAATTTTCTCAAATATTCCACACGCTTCTCGAAATGCGTTGTCCGTTATCAACTTTTATCAATGAACAAAAAGGGAATAGGGGTCGTATATTTTAGCCATATGAAAAAGGGGTTGTATATTCATTACGGGAAACTATTTACAGGTTACGTTCCTACAATAATTACTATTTACAGAATTTGTAACAATATATATTTGTATATAAAATAAATATTTTTATTTTTCTGATTCTGCCGAAATTTTTGCAAGTATTTATTCTATTCAATACTTTAAAGCATTCATATTGATAATAAAAGTAAGCAGTTCATGATAAATATATAAGTAAGAAAGATCTTGTCTGAAAATAAACGGCAAAAACTCTTATTTTTAACATAGTGTTTACTATGCTAATAAGATTTTGAATCACTTCAAACACAATGAAATAAACGTAGGCAAGTTTTATTTGCGCCTACCACACCACATAAGATATAAGGCAATGTAAGGATGTGTGAAATTTGAAGCAATCTCTAATTACAAAAGCATTGGCAAAGGATGATAATACACTGACAGCGTCAGTATGGATGTTATTGATACTGCTAAAAGGTTACGTAAGTATTTACATATCAACTATGCTAACTGCAAGTAGGGGCACGTGGGGCAACGTAAAATGTTTAAGAAGACTGAGTTTTTTCAAAATAAACAAATCGGAAATTTGTTTTGGAAAAGAACAAAAACTAATTGTTGCAAAATCGCATCAAGATGTTCACCGCTATGCTACGAACTAATTTCCTGCCAAATTTCATGAAATTGAATTGCTCTTTAGTATACTGGTCAAATATACTGGTTCAAATTCACTGGTCATGAAATTAGGCCGAATGGCCGAGGCGCTATGCGCGAAACAGAGATCCAGATATCCAGACACACAGACTTCCAGCTTTAAGATTAGTAAAGATAAAGATGATATAAATAAACATGAACATAATTAATGAAAACCTGTTATGTTTCTTATGAATTTAAAAGTTGAAATATTAAGTGCAAACCAGCCTTTATTTCTGATTTTGATTCCAGAATAATACCCTTATTTTGTGCTTACATAAATTAATCGTAGTCAATAAATTGGTTCAAACAATGAAAACTCACTCACTTCTTTTGCTTTAACAGGTACAGTTTTCTCTTTCTCTTCCGGTGTCTTTCTTTTCGCAACTTGCTTAGCGAACAGTTCCTCAAATTCATCCCATGTATCGGGTGAAGTTTCTTCAAGTTGATCCCAAAGGCATTCACTTTCTCTGAGGGGGAAAAAACACAACAAAAAATGTTTTCTAGTAAAATGCATCTACTGCGTTTTCAAAAAAAAAAAAAAACGTTTTCTATTAGTCACACATTGTACACAAAGTAACAGTTCTCAACACTTCTTTCAGTTGATGAATCCTTCACTTAAAAGAGAAATTATACGCATAGTTTCTGTGAGTTTACGTACTCAGTTGTATATTTGTATTACATACACGTACTTAATGGTTAAAAATACCTAACAATGCGACATATTCAGGAAAATAACCGAATAATGAAAATAGGTCAAAAAATGTGCTTGATTGGAAAAAATGGATAGATACCTGGCCAAAATATAAGAGAAATTAAAATAAATAAATAAATAAATAAATAAATAAAATAAATAAATGTCAGTCGTTTTGCGCAGTCTGATTATTATATAACGTCTTCCTATGGTACAACTTTTTTTTTCCCCTAGGTACTGAGGGAGAAATGCCATTGCTCCAGGCTGTTTTAAATATTTCGAAAGATCACTTGTCAGGTTGGCTAAGCTGCACTGAGTATTTGTTTTAGTGTTAAGCTTCAAATAAATACACTCAAACTTAGTAGTTTGAGTGAAGCATTTTTTAAATTTAACTAAGAATTTAATTTTTAGTTTCGCTTTTTTCTATTGAAAGATATATTAATTTTATATTTTCTATTTTCTATTTAAAGATATATTATAAAGTCTTAATATGAAAGTAGTTCATAGTTGGAATACTAACTGTTTATTTGTCGCAGGAGTGTTCATTTGGATTCTTGTCCAATACAACGGTCGCATCGGCTGTTTCGGTGTAATAGCTGGTTTACGAACTGCAAACAGAAAATGAATTGCTCTTTTAGTATACTGGTCAAGTTTTTCATTATAATACTTGTATGAAACAACTTCTTACTTATGTACACTTGCTGTTGTGGTATGCTGTACGGTGATGGACTGCCAAAAGGAAGAGGTGGTGGAGGAGGAGCTCCACCTGGCATAGGAGGTGGAGGTGGTGGAGCTGCACCGGGTAACGGTGGTGGAGGAGGGACACCGGCTCCTGGCATTGGTGGTGGCGGAGGCGGTCCACTTCCTGGCATTGGTGGAGGTGGCGGAGGTCCACTTCCTGGCATTGGTGGAGGAGGAGGAATAAATGTTCCTGGCATTGGTGGTGGAGGAGGAATGCCACTTCCAGGCATTGGAGGAGGTGGCGGAATGGAAAATGTTCCCGGCATGGGAGGAGGAGGAGGAGGAGGGATGGAGCAAGTACCAGGCATGGGAGGAGGTGGAGGAATGGAGTAGGTACCGGGCATGGGAGGAGGAGGAGGAATGGAACAAGTACCAGGCATGGGAGGAGGTGGAGGAATGCAATTTTCGGATATAGATGGCAATGGATGTGAAATTGAAGAAATACCCGTTGATGGCGATGTTAAAACACTATGTTCATTTGAGAGTGATAAAGATGAGGCTATGTTACATGAGTTCTCTGAATGAGAAATTTTAGAGTCCTTGTCATTATAAAATGGCAGAATGTCTTTTCCATCACAGTTTGTTTGTAATAGCTCATTTGATTCAGTCTGTGTTGATATGGTCGTGATCTGCTTTCGGCTGCAGCGTTCACACTCTATACTTTGATGGACAGGCTTTTCACTTGTTCGTTTTTCTGGATCTTCGTGCAATAGAGCAGACGAACTCAAAGAAAAAGATGAAACACTACCTGAAGGTCTGTAAAAATAAGGCTTTCGTTCTGTCACTAAAGAAGGAAGGATTTCCGATAGCTCGGAATGAGCACGAGGCAGTCCTCTGATCACATCAGGACCAGAGTCTTCAGTCTGGACTCGAACAGACGTTTGACTCAGAGGAGAGCCTGCATCAGTTTGCACGCTTCTGCTCCAAGAACGGAGGGTCTCTGTCTGCACGTATCGTGACCTGGTGAGGAGAGAGGAACATGAAGCAATGTCGTATTGGCTTGAAGACGACATTTTAGGCCGTGGAGGTTCTGTTTGCGTCGCAGCACAAGGTGAGTGAGGGGATGTTGGACAGGAAACATATTTTGCTCTTCTTGTCAGCTCTTCAATTTCAGATAAAGTTTGATATTTCTCCAGCTGCAATTCCAGTCTAAAAACAAATAACATTAAACCAAGTCATAAAAAGAATTTATAAAATTATTACACTATCAAAGTATCAGTAAAAATTCGTAAATGTTGTAAAGATGAATGCCTTTTAACGAGAAATTTGGAAGAAGCATTACCAACCAATCAATAACTACCACTATCTTATCAAAGAGTTGGTTCTGTTGAGATATAGCAAAAATGATGACTAAAGAAAATTGTCAAAATTATAGTACAGAGTCGAGTAAAGAAGGTTGGATGTTTTTGACACAAAAACAGCAGACAGACTCAATTATTTTTCAGATATATGTTGAATAGGAACTTTCTCATTTACTTTTATAATTGACATGGATACAGTGTAAAATCTATGGTATTGACTTAATATTGAAAGAAAATATCGAAACCGTAAGTATAAAATAAATGCTGTTATGGATGGAAATTTCATAATTACTTCGCAGTTTAAAAGTTAAGAAAACGCTTACATTTTCAAACAAAATATCAACATAAACACATGGTGATAGAATGTTGGAAAGCACATTTTAGTAACTTACCTAGCTACCCGTTCTTCGTATTCTCCAATTCGACGACCTGGTTTTAGATGAAACACGGAAGACTTCTCGTGATCCTTCTGTATTAAAAAGAAGATATCTACATTTAAGAAAATATGATTGACAATTTTTAGACTCTATACAGAAATCATATACAGTCGGATCTCGATAACTCACAGTTAAAGCTCGACTATTCCTTTTTCTCGAAGTTTCCATTGTGCCCCAGACTGTTGTGAAATTTTCCCATAACTCGAACGTTTTAGGCGGTCCCTTTGGACTTCGAATTCTTGAGAGTTGACTGTATATCTTGAAAGTGAAACGTATCGATTGAAACTCAAAGTGATTCAAAAAGTTGAACCCAATTTTAAACTGATATAACAATTTGCGGCACTGTACGCTGTACTTAAATTCTGTCAGGCATATTTAAGAGACACTGCTTTTAAGTTTTGAATTCTATAACTAAAGTGTACTTGAACCGTACTGTGCTGGAGTGGTGGATTTACAAGTTTGAGGACCGATCGCAACACATTTTTAGGACTCTTTAGCCGATCATAGAACTATATAAAACATTTATCATGTGCATTTTTATTCTCTATCAGTGCATCTATGTTAAAGAGGGTCCCTTACAATGGCGACGTGATAAATCCGCCACTACTGTTGCAGTTGTTACTGCTACACCAGTTGTATGCGACATCGTCTGCACTTAGCACTTCAGTTCTGGCCACCGAAGTCCCCTGATTTTACACCCTGTGATTTTTTCTTTCGGGGGTTCGCGAAAGATGCTCTTTACATTCCACCTCTTCCTACAGATTTGAAAGATGCACGAAACGGAATCATGGCGGGGGTAAACTCAGTGACGCAAGACATTCATCTCCGAGTATGGGATGAACTGGGCTACCGTGAGGTCGGAGGACAGCATATTGAGCATCTGTAAACTTCAATGCACTTGTATAATCACATATAGTTACAAAATTCAAGTACATGTATAAAGCAGGAAATATTGAATATTTGCACATCTTTTTGGATCACCCTGAACAGCATGTCAGCCGCGAGGCATACGATATTTTTATTATACAGTACAGCCTCATTTTTCTGGACTAACTGAGACCAATGGCAATCCGGATAAACGAAATTCCGGATAATCTATCTTTTATTACAGCTGAAAACAATGTTTTAAAAGAAAATTACACAGGATCGTTTCTCGCAAACACTATTATAAATAGTTGCAGTGGTGTCGGACCGACACTTCAAGTACGCCATGTTGTTTGTTATATTACTATAACTGGATGGTCTTATGCGAGAGTAAACTACGTGATTTTCTAAAGTTTCGATTTTAACATGTAAATATGCTTTAAATGTTGCTTTCTCAAATTAATTTGATTTAAACATGTCAATTATTACTTGGTTTTCCCTTGCTTTCCTTGTCTATAGAGTTTCAAATATATTTTATGTGTATTTTTCTATGTAAATCTAACTTTGAATCTTCTCATTGTAAATATATATATATATATA
Source organism: Uloborus diversus (assembly GCF_026930045.1). Taxonomy (NCBI): domain Eukaryota; kingdom Metazoa; phylum Arthropoda; class Arachnida; order Araneae; family Uloboridae; genus Uloborus; species Uloborus diversus. The sequence continues at coordinate 97,720,114 of NC_072736.1, forward strand.
TATATATATATTATGGATGATAGTTCACTCTGGCATAAAACCATCCATAGGTTTGAAATGGCAAAAGCGTCATCACGTAAAACAAAAACCACTTTTTGACTAGGCGAACTCGTCTCAATTCAAGTACAACAATGTAAAAACGAACAAAGAGAATTGCATTTGTTTCGGCTTATGTCCTTAAAAATATTTACTAATGGGACAATTTCGTTGCCTATTATATTGAAGCTTTCATTCCTATTAAAAACTGTTAAGATATTAACTTCTGTCCTCGCTAGCGTTTAAAACTTTGACTAAGCAATGGCAGAACTTCTTGCACCCTACAACTTGCTTCATAAGCACCTCCTTGTCTAACAAGGAAAGAAAATTGAACACATTCCCGCCATGTTACGTGACAAAAAATAAATAAATAAATAAATAAATAAATAAATAAAAATAAAAAGACAAAAATACTTTGGATGAAAAAGTAGGTATTTTGGAAAATTTGTACAGTAATATTGTTGTTTTAAGCAATATTTTGGACTTGTGATCACAGGAGAAAGCAGAACTTTTGCTTTAAATTTTCTTTTATTTTTTTCTATAACTTTGGACATCACAAAATTTTCCGTCGTCTAAAATCTGCCTCCCTATCCGACTACACCACGAACCGGTATTTATATCTTTTCAAGTTTAACGTCTCGAAAATATACAATATTAAGTGTTTTTAAAAGAGTGGAACTTTTGTTAGTTATTTTAGCCGTGGAAGTATCTTAGACTGATTGGTCTTAAAAAAAAAAAAAAAAAAAAAAAACATCACCGACGTCCCTAAAGATGATTTTTATACCAATGCATTTATTTTCTATTGCAACAAACGAAAATAAAAAGAAAATGTAAAACGATATCCATAAATATGTAGTGGGGTATGTAGTAGAAGAGGGGCAAGCATATGAAATAAATATTTAATTAACAGCAAACTAACCTGCAACTTTGGCTCGTGAAGTTCAGCAATGACTTCTCGAAGCTCACGTTCAGAATAGGCAGGAGAAAGTGGCGATTTCGGTGGCCAAGCACTTGGTGATAATCTTCCTGGCGTTGCATAGCAAGAAAGCGGTGGAGTAGGCGCTAGCTTTGACCACATGTACATTTCGTCGGGCTGGGAAAAATGAAACAAAGCCCAGTTACCTTATAGCTATGTAGCAGCACAGAAATAAATTAGCAAGTGCTCATATCATACATCCAGTGCAATTCCGGCATAAGTTCAAAGGTTTAGTTTATAATTTTATGACTGTACAGCAGTGTTAGCATGCTGAGCTTTGAAATAAATTACTATTATAATTTTTTTGTATACATATAATAAACGTAATCATTTTTAACTGCATTTTATTTCAAATTTAACATGCTAGCATTGTCATACCGCCTTGAAATAATAATAAAAAAATGGAACAGATTGTACAATATGATCTTGAAAAGACATTTTTTATGCGTATGTGACTCCCACATACTGACAAATATGCACTTAAAATGGATAAAGTGCAAATTCGTGGACTTCTATTTTATTGAGTTACAAAGGATTATATGAAGATGAAAGTTGTTCCAAGATGTTCAAGTGACTGTTAACCATTATAAAAAGGTTCTTTGTAAAAATTTGTAATTTGAAAATGTTTGTCCGCACTATTTCAAAGTTCATCTGTTCAATATTATGCCCAGATAAGGAACAACATGTCCTTCAACTGCTCTGAACGCCTTCAACGTAAGTTTATATTGGATGCATGTGTTTCAACTTATAAATTTAAATATCTGTTTACTTGCCTTAGTGAACAGTATTTTACAAAAATTTACGATTCAAACAAACAACAGGAAAATTTTAAAATTATCACCAGACACACTTGCCCTTCAAACTGCATAAGGGCCGTTCCACGAAAAAGTCAACCCTTTATCCCGCACGTGACGGTTTATATATTTCATTGAAAAGTAATAATTTTAAAGGGTAATGACGAAATTTTTTGCTAAATTAATCTTATTTCTTAAGCAGAAAAAAATGGGATCATTAATATTTTAAAGTATTATTTTTAATGAAATATTTGAAGAGTCACTTGCGGGACAAAATTGCCGTTTTCCGTGGAATGGCCCATAAACGAAAAACCAATTTTGCATTTCATTCATAAAAATTAAAAACATCAGTTTATAAGTTTCATATACATTTTCTTTCAAAGTCAAATGAGGCAGTGAGAAGCAAAAGAATGTAGGAGGGCATTTTCAAGTTTCGAGTCTTTCGACTTTAAAGTTCCGGTCCTAGGTAGGCTATTATGGAAAAGTTTTCCTAAATCATGCTGTAAAGCAGCACCAACGAGGGTTACTAGTATTATCTCTTGCCCCAAAACAGGGGAGATTCACCTCCCACTTGTACTGGTTATCTCTAAATTTTTAATATTGACACTTACATCCCTTATACTCCCATATCACTGCCTCAAATGTCAGAAAAAACACTCATTTAAACATCTGCATATTATATATATATATATATATATATATATATATATCGTACTTTGCATAGTTTTATCTAATTCTATCATCGTGAAAGTTTTGCGATCTTAATAAAACTTTTGAAATGAATAATCTGAAATCATTTGCTATTAAAAATTAACTTAAAGGACTATAAAAGCATCTATTTTGAAGATGGTTGTTTCTTATTTATATCACATCAGTTTAAATTTCAGCACTCTGAAATTTTAGCACCTTTTTCTTAGAAATTTCCTCAGAATGGTTTAGTTCAGGTTCTTAATTATTGCGACAATTTTCGAAAAGCAATACTATTGATGGGAAATGTTTGAAAAGATGGTGATAATTTCTCTCCCTCATTATCTCATTAGATAAATGCATTCGATAAGAAATTAGATAATATCACTTACGCGCTAAAATGAAATGTAATTAATTGATTAATTCGCGATATAAAATGCAGATACAAATAAGTACTATGAAACAAGTAACACCAAGAAGTATTTATAAAGTAATGCATTTGCGTTTATATTAACAACTACAAAATGCTGAGAGTACGTACAAGTTTAGAATTTTTTACCAAAAAAGTTATAGGTCCCCCCTCCCCCTTGCGACATTATTGCATTGAATAACGAATAACTGATGCAAAAGTCACAGCTCGAAAATACCAACATTTCATCCGTATCTTTAAGTAATTTTCTTCGAATTACAATAAATGATTTTTTTTTACTACTTGGTTGATCATTTCTGTCCAAAAAGAAATTTAATTTAGTGCCCCCCCCCCCCTTGGCTTTGTTTTATATACCAGTCCAATTCTTCGTTGAGGCATACATTTCCCAAAGCCCTAAATCGTAGAATAAAGTAGCGATCATAGATGTAGCGACACGTCCGCCATCTTGGGTCTAAACGCTGCTTTCTTCCAATGTCTGCTATGGTGAAGTAGCGTGTTTTGCTTCTTAATTGTGCTTTCTTGTTCACTCTATTTAATCCACAATTAAGAAGCACTGCAATAAAGAAGAAAAACTGGCAGACATCGGGAAAAAACGGCATTTAGCCCCACAAGCTCTTTCTCGAACTAGTTGTCCTCACTCCCCACCCCCCCCTAATAAGGCAAAGAGATCAGCTTAATAAGTTCTCCATCGTAACTTGTCTTATCAGAGGCAAACCATAAATTGAAACGTGTAAATTACTTGCTTTTACGACTTGGACTCCCGTTAAAAGTTAAAGTAGTAGTAGTAAATAGTATTTGATTTTTTTGCCACATTTTGTTTGGTTGACTTAAATATCACGTCGTCTCATCGCGCCATACCTTCTCTTTTCAAAAACTCGTTTCTTTCTTTCTTTTTTTGGACGCAAGTCCCCTTTTTTTTATAAAAAGCGCACAATTAGAAGAAATTATTAATAAAAGAAAGTTTGTCTTGTTTTAATTTTATGTAACAATTCATTATTTCAACAATAAAGTCAGTTAAACTCATAAATCAAACTCGAAAAAAAAAATCGCCGTTTTAAGATACACTTCTTTAAAAAAAACTTGAGGATTTTTAATTTGATTAAAAACCTGTAAGACTACTTACGTTTTATAGTTTTCAATTACGTTTTGATAGCTTAGACACTTCTAAGTAATTCATTTAAAATTGAAAAAAAAAAAAAAAAAAAATAGAATAGCGAAATACCGCATTGCTACTTAATTATAGTAGCTATGTGTATAATAACTGATGCAACTCGATTTTTGCAACTATACTTTATATTAAAATAATTGATCTTATTTTCAAAATTGTTACATACAACGATCGAATAATTTGAATTTTGGCACAGTTAAAACTGCATTCTAAACAGTTTTACTTTCAAATTATACAACCCAATTTTTCCTTGTGGGAAAATTCTTAGGGAATGATAATCAACGTCATTTTTGTTGGATATCTTCGCTTATGTTAAGAATATAAGCTTATAATTTCTAAGTGTACTATTGCAAAACTTAGCTTTCCTACATTCCTACCGTAAACTGGTTATAATTTATGTTGTTAAAGATAGTCTTGAATTATTAAATTAAACTAGCTGCGTCTGCCTGCGTCTCCCGTCTTGACACGGTCTACCTCGAAGATAAAAGTTTGCTCGAAAATAAAAGTCACTCGTGTTCAGCAATCAGCCCCACCCCCCCCCCAAAATATCCACACCGAATGTGGAAAAATAACCAAAAAAGGAAAAGTTTTAAATCCCCCTAGTACATGAAAAGCCTAAAAACAAAAGCCAGAATTTTATTTGTTTATATTCGAGAAAAAAAAAAATTGCAAGAGATCTTTCTTCTCAATGATTTTCTTCACGCTACAAATTTTAATACAGGCATTGTTCAACAATCACCGTGATCAACAATGAATTTCTAATTGAAGGATTAACTACATTTTTGCATGAAATTAGTTAAAAAAGGGTAGAATTCCGGTTATAAATTACATTTGAACAAATTTTATTTGTTGCAGAAAAGTCGGGGTTTTCATTCCATATTTTATTCTAATTTTTTTCGAGTATTTTTTCGCCCTCATAATAGGAAACGCTATTTCCGGTCTCAAATTAAAATTCGAACGGTACGGTATTATTTTGCCGTTCGAAAAGCCACCTACGTTTCTTCTCGATGCCCAAGTACCTCCCTCTGTGCCAAATTTGGTCGAGATCCGACGTAAACTGGATTTGTAAGGGAACACACACATATATGGGTCATCTTTATCTTTATTAATAATAAAGCTCAAAGTCTGTCAGGATCTCTGTGACGCGCATAGCGCCTAGACCGTTCGGCCGATTTTTATGAAATTTGGCACAAAGTTGGTTTGTAGCATGGGGTGTGCACCTCGAAGCGATTTTTCAAACATTCGATGTGGTTCTCTTTCTATTCCAATTTTAAGAACAAAATTCTCATAAGATGGACGAGAAAAAAACGAAATTATCATTACGTGAAATCGTAACCAAGCAAATTGGCGAGAAAATTCACCATACATTATATGTAAATATACAGGCGAACCAAAAGACCTTTTAATTTTCTATTACGGGCAAAGCCGTGTGGGTACCACTAGTTCTTCATAAAGTGCAACTTTTATGTCACACGCCTTTTACAGTAAAAACGTTAAGGAACAATTCATTTAACAATGATTTTTAATTTTATCCAAAATATATCTATTTAAACCTACCAACAATTTTTTAACAGTAATTTATATTTTAGTAGATTTTGGTTCACAACATGTGAATTCTCACCTCCGTGGCATGTCACATACCTTGTGTGACTGTTTTTGTTGCTTAATAACATGTTTAATTAAAAGTATATACTTATTTATTATTCCTTTCACACGTGTCTCAAATACTAATTGTTTAAGTACATTTATTTTTTAATATTGTGTTTTAGTTCGTTTTAGCAGGACAAGGAGTCATGTAAAACAAACTCTCACCTCCATTACCTAAGCACAAAACGCCATTCCTCTTTAATACGTGGCAGTAATTACATCAAATTTTATATTCCATGGTAAAGGGAGCCTCTTTGTTTATTTACCAGCTATAAAGAAGTTGTGAGATTTTTGTCGAAATACAAGAAGACAGATTTTGCTTTAAAAACTTAGTACGGTTATTCAGACTTCTCACCTCGTGAACTTTAATTTCAGGGATGTAAATTCATGTAAAAAGAGAAGTGAACATGTTTTCATATGCTTAACAAGAGCAGATTGTAGCAACGAAGAAAAACAATTTTTCCTTGAAAAATATATCCATTAGGCCTATATTCATGGAAAATTCCTCACCTTCGTTACAGACCTTATCAATGTCATTATTTCTGAGGTGAAAATAAATGGAGGGGAAATACATCAATAATAGGCATTTCTACCAAAATTATAAATTGCCACATATCCTCAAATTTATTAAATACTATTTTTAACATACATTTGAAACTACTAATTAGTCCGTACTTTAATTAAGATAGCTTAATATTATGCTCCTACTAATAATTAAAATAGCTGATTGTTTGCACCAATTAACGAAAATGCTACTTTTATATTAAATTGATCTCGATTTTTAAATATTAAAAGTTTTTTTATTTTTTTTTTTATTTCCCTAAGCAAGGCATTTTTTATTTTTTTTTATTTATGTATGAAATAATTGGAACTTAGCTGGGCCATTGTTTATGGTTACTTCTAGTAGGTAACACTTTCACGTAAGAATGAAAAAAAAAGTTTCGAAATTAAAAAATATTTGAGCTCAAAAGTTACGTTTTCTGCAATATGACCCATATATTCTCTGTTTTATTTATATAGATTTGGGGCGTCATATATGATATTCAGAGACATAAGGCAATGAAACAGCTGTCTAACTACAGCTGTCAGCAATTTAGGTTGCAAATGCAACATTAAATAGATCTGTCACGACATTCTGTAAGATGCATAGTAATGCGTAGTTGAGTAGCAAAGAAGGTTTGTAAACAAAAGTTTAAGGAAGTTAAGTGCTGAGGGACTGAAAAGTAATGTTTGTTTTCAAACAAATTAATTTGTTTTTATTTTCAATTAATGATGTAATTACATTCGTTATCAACAGTCCTTATTTGCCACCTAGTGTGCGATTTTTCAATACGGCATGTAAACGACCTATACTTTGCTAGAGACCATGGTAAAATTTGAAGACTGCTGATAGGCTGCTATGTAAAACACGTTATCTATCTCCTTTTTAGCTTATTTTGCGTGCTAAAATTATTGTTTCATTTCAAAACAAGATCTCCCAGAAACTATTCGAAGTAGGTAACAAATAAAGAACATTCAAGCCTGAATTCAGAATTTCTGAAGAACGAAACTGCTCACATGTATTGCATGGGGAAAAAATGACCGACGCATTTAGGTCTAAGGCCCCTTTAGTGGAGGAGCCGACTCATCCGCCATTTTGGAGCAAACTTGATCCAGTGCTTCGTAGCGATAGCATTGCTGCTGATGTTTACATTTCTTTAGCATGTGTTAAACTGAGTCAAATGGGTTGTTGTTCGGCTGTTAATTGTGTAAACAGCTCCAAAAAAGGATTTCAGCTCTTCAGATTTCCAGCAGATGTAGAAAGAAAAAAGGATTGGATAAATAATAGCCCGGGAAGTGACTGGCAGCCTGGAAACGACGCCAACTGTTTCTAAAATTTCGCCAATGTTCACCTTCGCTCTCTGACTCTCTCTTTCCTTATTTGGTGAATAATTGCCAATAAAGGTAGCTTTCCCTGTTGTACGCTTGCTCCAAAATGGCGGATGCGTTGGCCTCTCCAGTTATAGGGGTTCTATTTAGGTCAGCTGGCCAATCAGCAGTCTCAAAATTATTACAAAGTCTGTAGCCGAGTAAAGGTTGTTTATATGCATCCCGGAGCCGGATAGACAACAATCAATTGATTTTCGGAGCAAAATATCTGGAAATGTCATCTTGGATACAAGCCATTAATGAAGTTTATGTCTCATGGAAAGTGCATAGTGATCGAAAAAAAAAAATAAATAAATCAGACAGTGCAATTTTTGTAGCGGGTGCAGCCAGTTTCGTGCGACAGCCAGTTCTTCAAAAAAAGCAGCATGAGAGATTTCGATGTTTTTTTTAAATTAGTTTTGCGATTTTAATCCTTAAAACGCTAGCTGCTACTCCATGTTCGATTGATTCTTTCTTTTTTTTTTTGTATTGATGAGTATTACCTTCCCTCTAAGTTTGTTGAAACATTTTCGACACACTCTGTACAGCAAGAAGGCAACGGGATGTAAGTATCTTTTGAAGCTTCGAGTAGAACAACCAATCTTAGGGGTAGGCTTTCATTAATTTTTTACTTCCTTTAAAAAAAAAAGGAAGTATTTTTTTTCGAGAAAAAATTTTCATTCAAAAATCAACGTTAATTTCCATTTTGCTAACCCCCGAATGAATGTTGAGTTTTTTTTTTTTTTTCGACTATACCACACGTGCATATATACCTAAGAACGGATAGACGCCCGAAATATCCATTTTGACGATTCTCGAGTTAATTACAACGAGTTTTCTCGTGACGTCTGTATGTACGTATGTATATCGCATATTTTAAGAACGGTATGCCCTAGAAAGTTGAAATTTGGAACGTAGACTCCTAGTGGGGTCTAGTTGTGTACCTCATCTCTTGGTTGCATTCGGATGTTTCTAAATGGGTCTTTTGCACCTTTTTGGGGGGAAATCATTGTTAATTTCGATGCAAACTCAAGTGGTGTTATAATTTGGTGGACACTTGGCGATATATCGCCGCCAGTCTTTTGGTCACCAAGTTTTGTCGCCAACTTGGCGACAAATTTGTCGATTTTGTTTTAAAAATTTGGTTTCAATTTGGCCACTGTTGGTGATATTTAGAGAGTTAATTATTGAATCACATTAAAATTGCAATTATGGGGAAATAACATTAAATTGGTGTAAAAGGAAGTCATGTGATGCACACATCAGCTCGCTTTCAATCTAAATCATGTCGTATTGCAGCACCTATCAGAGATAGTCGCACTATCTTTTGCCACCTATCAGAAAACAAGGTGTCTTACCATTTGTACGGGTAATCTCCAAATGTTTAGTTTTGGCATTTGCATCCCTCTGACCCACTGCAACCCCAGAAGTCGGCATCCCAAAACCTATTTAAAATCGACAAAAAGGGCTGAGGTTGAGGGCTTTCTCGATTAGTCATGGAAAACCACTAAAAACTACACTTTCAGTTATTTTTCGCACGGGCTGATTAACGCACGGTCCTGCAGGTCCATGGACCTACGCACCATAATTTTAGGGGTGCCAAAACAGGGCAAATTTCTTTCTCTCTCTCTGTCTCCCCCCCCCCCCTTTTTTTCTAAACTACTTTTTTGCCAGAGGGACATCAAATTTTAGCATTACCAGGGCATCATCTTAGCTTGATCGGGCTCTGACTTTTCGCTCTTCCAGACGATGCAAAAATTAAAGTGAGGAAAAATGTTATTTCTTTATTTTTTGAATGTTTTGTGGCTTTTATTTTTTTTCTTTACCAGTTTTTATTTAGAAATTTATTTAATAACTTTTTTATTTTTTTTGGACAATCACGAATTGTTTACTATCCACAATTGACCAAAATTGATGTAGTTAAGATTTTTCAGATTACCATGAAAGCGAGAAAAAGTTCAGCTTGTTGTTTTAACATTTATTAATGAGGCAAATTTTCGTCACCATGGTTACAAATCGTTTGCGTTCATACAAGGCTTAACTGAACCATAAAACTTAACTCTGCGAACTCAACTGTCTACTGGCTTAAGAGAGTGACACCACTTCTGTTCTGTTGCGCCCATGCCGCCACCTTCTCCCCCCACCACACGCCTTAACACTCACTCACAATTGCTTACATATGTCTAAGCATACACAAGCCTGCACCCTGCATACACGCTCGTAATTGCGAAAAACAAAGACAAAAAGGAAAATTTGAATTAAGATGTCAAAAATTATAATTTTTTTTTTGGAAATTTTGAGTTGACACTGAACAAAGCTGAACGCTTCGCCGAGATAAAGATGCCTGCTAATATAGATATCACTAATTTAACCCAACTTGGCTTTTTTTTTTGTAACATAATTCTGCTATTTTTAAAAATATTTTACGTACCCTTCCGCTGCCTCCCCCCTTCCTCCACACTTTTCCTCTGCCTATTCATGCATAATTATTGAAAATACCTTTTCTCTTCGTAGTTTACCTAAATTGATCCCACAGAGGTCACGTATCTGATACAATATATGAATATATGTGTTGTTACATAATACATAGCAACAAAACATCGTTGCCGTATGCCAATAAATGATTCAATTTGCTTTTAAACACAAAAGCTTTTCGTCCATCCGCATAATGCGCTTTCCGTGAATCGGGAAAGAGCAAGGAAGTGAACAACAGAGGCGTCGTCCCGTAACCATGGCAATATCGCCGTCATTCTCTCTTCAGCATCTAAACGATCGATTCGCTACAAACATTGCGACCTTCTTTCTCAGAAATCGGAAAAGCACGCATTTCACACGAAAACTTCCCTTACTCGTTGACGTCACATAGATTTTTTTTTCAAAGAAGTGCAACTTGATATTTTTTAGAAGTCATATGATATATAAAGAAAATATAAATGCGTTTGTGAAAGATTAAAAAAATTCGCAATCAAGAAAAGGGCTGTGGTGTCGGAGTTTGAATGATTTTGTGGTAAAAGAGTCGGAGTCTACGCTTTAAAATTTCAAGAGTCAGAGTAGGTCATTTTCCCTCAAAGCGCACAATTCTGGCAGTGTTTGCGGTGTCGGAGTTTGACTAATTTTAAGGTAAAAGAGTCGGAGGCTCTAAAATTCATGGAGCTGTAGTCGATCATTTTTCCTCCGACTTTCTAGCCCTAATCAAGAACTGCAGCCAAGCAAAATTTTTTACATTGCACAAATTTCAGTTCGCTTTACACATTTTTTACTCGTTTTAAATATCATAACATACATTAAAGCTACGCTTTTGCCCGTTTACTTCAAGTTTCACGAGTTCAATGGCGGCCAGTAATTGCGCTGCGAAGTTGTGCACTTAGTTATACTACATCAATGACAGCATCTTATCCTGTAGCGAAAAAATACCACATACACAGGGTATTCCGCTTTAACCAGCAATACCTCTATTTTCGCAAGCGTTAGTCCTAGATGTATATTTCCAGTTGCAAAAATGTTCAAACTAAGGTGCAGAGTTTAGGTACTGAAAGTTTGAAGCAAAAAGAAAAATGAGTCAAAACATACAAAAATTTTTTTTTTTATACGGGCCCTAGGTTCCCTAACTTATATTTAGGGAAATAATCTCCATTGAAAAATATTACTAACAAAAAACCTGACTTATGTATGATTAAAACTTAAGGAGATATTCAAGTTTGAAGTTTCAAGGGAACGTACTGAAGATGAGATTGGAACTTATCTCCCTCTCAGAAGAATGACACGTTGTAGAAGTAAAAAACAAAGTATTTGTATTTTTCATTGCTATTCAAAAATAAATGCAAATGTTATGCCATGATACTCAAAAAGCACACTACAAAACCTCAAAGAATTTGAAAAACCACACTCCATGCACACATATAATTTTAAACCCTTGTTAACCGCTATATTTTCCCTCAAAAGGTGTTATTGATGGCTATTGCAAAATGGTGTAAACCACGAAACGCTGCGTTTCATATGTCTGTGAATATTAGTCGTCCTTTGTCAAACTTTTGGAGTTGAAATTATTTCTCAATGGAGATTATTTCCCTAAATATAACTTAAATTTTCTTAAAATATAATTAAATCCCATTAAAAAAGTTTAATTTTGTATTTTTTGAATCATTTCTGTTTTTGCTCTTCCAACTTCTAATATCTTAACTCTGTATCTGACTTTGAACATTTTTGCAACTGGAAGTATGCATCTAGGGCTAATGCGAAAATAGAGGTCTTGCAGGTTAAACCGGAACACCTTGTACATTTTTTCCTCTTTGGTGTAAGTATTTTACTCTCAGCGTGAGTTCTGTGGAGTTAGAAGCATTGGAATACATTTTTCTGAATGCAGCTAAAGCAAACAATCAACTAAAAAGACATTGATTGAAGCTTTAGAAGTGTATGGGACTCTGATTTTAATATCGACAGGCATCATGCTGCCAGGAATGACAGTCAAGGATTCAATAAATCAATATGAAATATAAGACGGAAATTCTAGTGCGAATGAGAAACATGTATTGTGTGAAGTGGTGCGCATAATTTCTCCGATTTGAACAGTTATTGCAAATTGGACTTCGGATTAAAATCTTTCTAGTCTTCGACGCAGTTTAAAAGACATTTTTGGAGCACAACGATGTAATATGTCACAAAAGATATTGAAACATGCAAATAATTTATATGATCATTTCGTCAGAAATTCCGGAATTGAGATCAGTTTTGAAATGATCGAAAATTTTCACAAAACGTCTTAGCGAAAAAAGGATTTCTAAAATTTTCACAAAAAGATTGAAAAGTTTATGACGTCTTTCCTTGCTATTCTTTTTCGAACGAATACTAATTTAATGCTGACAAACTTGTGAATTACTAATAAACGCGTTTATTCTAAGACCTTCATTTGTGAATTATCTCATATTACTTTAAAGGCACAGCCGACAGAGTGGTGAAGTGGTTAGACGCTGGTCTCTTACGTCCAAAGGCGCAGGTTCGGTCCTGGCTCCAGTCAGCAGATTTTTCAAGATGAAGAAAATCGAATTCGTCCATGTCGTATGATTACGCGGCATGTAAAAGATCCATAGAGTACTCGTTTGGCATGGAGTACCTCTTTAGAATTAAATTCCTAGTGCTATTTCGCATCAAATAGAGCCCAGGTGCCTCCATCTAGTGGGAAACTGGGCGTTGAAATTCTCGTGGCAATAGCATCCCACTGATAGTTGTGCCACACGAAAGAGTGGTTGCTATGCCGAGGAATAGCATTAGGTCTGCTAAAGGCAACGTCTCTACCGTAGCAGATTAGAAAGGAAAAAAAACTTTAAAGGCAAACAAATGTAATTTATTTCTTGTACTCGTTTGTAATATCGAAGATATTTCCCTTCTAAAACTTATTTTAACACATTGTTCCTATGAAATAAGATGAATCCTAATTTTATAGACAAATAAAAGAAAAACATGTAAAAGATAGTGTTAATTAGTTAACAATTCAGAATAATCGCCGTTTCGAAACCTGCTTTACCGCGCTGTACTTCGTAAATCAAGATATTTTACTAATTTCGAGATACAGTACGACTTTACTGTCAATTTTCACCAATCTGCCACACAATTCTTCGCGTTTCTTCTCCAACTTTTTACCAATAAACAATGGTTACACATACCGAGTCGAACAAAATTTGTTATATCTGGTTATGATGTCAGACATTGTACACGAGAAAAACAGGGAAAAAAATATTTGTCAATGCTAAACAATCAAATTAAGAAGAATCGAGTTTATTTAGGTGTTTTTTTTTTTTTTTTTGAGATATACACATGTTAGTGCTGAAGGCCGATACAAAAATAGCTTTTGTAGGGGGCGCAAGAGAGTAAAAAGTGGCTTCTCTTTATACAAGAATACTAGTGAATTCTTGTTGCAATGAATACCAATACAACAAAATATTCGTAACAACGAAATACATTTTCTGTCCCGATTTAATCTCCACTACTGTCCACCTCTGAGAAGTTGAGCTATGGCCTTGAGTAAGTTCATTTCTTTTAAGGGAGAGCAATCAGTAAGAAGAGAAATTGTTAGGCGCAAAGTTCGGCTACCATTGCAACCCTTTCATCCTGTACCACTTGCTACTTCTTACCTGAATTATATTCTTCGTCAAATGGGCAATAACACTACAAACTAACTCCGCAAGCTCTTAAGCCGTTATTCCTTAACCCTATTTCAACAAAATGGAATCGTTGAATCTGTCAGGCAACGGAGCTCAACTTATCAGAGGTAGACACTACACTACTTGAATTTCATTGTAACGAAATATCACAACGAACAAAATTTGCGAACCCTTGAAGTTTGTTGTAACTAGATTAACCTATTAGTAAACACGGACATGAGGTTTAATTGATTATACAATAAAACAATACGTAATTAAGAAAATTATAGGGTTGAAGCATATGTGTTTCATTGATGTAATCGGAATTTAGTTTTATAGCAAATTTTAAAGCAATCCCTATTTTGTTCGTAAAACCATGTTCAGCTGAGATTACGTTTTGATAGTACACGTCGTTTTCATTTATATTATAACTTAACGTTGAAAGCACCACATGATATTTTTAATTTCTTGTAAACGGAAAAAAATGACCGTAATTTTCACATTTAGCTTCCTTGACTCCAAAGATTCTTCTAGACGCACATGCACACCTTTCATTTAAAAAATATTAATTACTGATTCTTTCAAAAAAGGATTAATGAACGACTAGCGGTATTATGTACCCTTGAATTTGCAAATGGTGTATAAGTGAATAAGCACATTCTTTCGAACTTTATTTCAATTCTAATACAGAAAACCGAAGAAATTGGATTTAAATAAACTTGGAATATGTAACAGTTAAATGTATATATGTGTAGGCAATTTTGTAGAAAGGTGTAATTTCTTGCCCTGGTTTCATAGCAACCTTAGAAAAGTGTTTTCAAATTCTTTATTATTATTCATTTATCACCTTTTAAAAGAAACGATAGCAGGCATTTTTTGGTGCTAGGTAATTTTATTTATGTGGAGGAATATAAGTAGGGTAGGGTGTTGTACCTTGGAACACTGCAAATTTCTAAGAACCTATATTTGGCATCAATTTTTTGTAATCTCTAATAGTAACCTTCACCACTAAATGGTGCCATAGTAACAATCAGCATCAAAAGAGTTAAATTGATGAGAGAGAAAAAAAAAATCATGACACCAAAGTAAATATTTTCTTTATTTTTATTTCATTTTCTGTCCTTGTATTTGTAAAATTAATCAACTGAATTTGATTTTGTTTTAAAGAGAAGTACTTAAAATGTTTTGATTATGAAAAATTGAATGATAGTGCACCTAGATTAACCACCAATTTAGTACACGACTTGGTGATTGTACAACGGGACAGCCAAACAGGAGACACGTTTAAGGTACAACATATGCATGGTTCTTAATAATTAAGATATGTATAGGAACACGGGAAAATGTTCTTATCTGATTTAGTCTTTTAAACCATTTAATGTTAGATAATAATGAATTATTCATAATTCATTATTTATGGTTTCATTCATTACCATTATTTTTTTTCTTAATACTTTTTGGTTCAAAATTGATTGAAGCATATGATGCTTTCCTGAATCGTGATGAGGGTCCATGGTTTAACAGGATGCGTCCTAGGGCAAAATAGATTATTGTACCGTGGGACAGTTTGGAATTCTTACTTAAAATGACTGACAATATTTTATTTTCAAACTGTCTGAATTTAAAAAAAAATATCGCTGATAAATACGTTGGAGTATTTTAATATGCCCTTTAAATTTGATTCAAATAATTGAATCTAAAGTTAAAATATGAAAAGTGTCCCAAGGTACAGCACACTCCCCTACTAAAGTGTCGTTGCATTCCACTGTCCCTAATTAAAGTTTTTGTTTTTGATGGTCAGGCTAGCAGAAAAAAAAATGTATCTTAAAAGGAATTTTGCAATGCTTTAAGCATCCAAATTTGAAAGCAAAATTCTTTTCTGCTTGATGGCATACATTAATATAATTTTTACATATTTAAAACTTGTCTTTTAACATTTTGTGTCATTACCATCTAACAGTTTTCAGATTTTCACGACC
Organism: Uloborus diversus; assembly: GCF_026930045.1. Taxonomy (NCBI): domain Eukaryota; kingdom Metazoa; phylum Arthropoda; class Arachnida; order Araneae; family Uloboridae; genus Uloborus; species Uloborus diversus. Next base: position 97,735,876 of record NC_072736.1, read on the forward strand.
ATAAGGTGCGACTGACATCTCAAATAGCTTTCTTTTTCTTTTAGTAGCCGTCATCATAACTTTATTAGTAAAATAAGAATTTTGTGCGTATAAATTGTGCTTTCTGAAAAGACGCGTATTTAATATCACATTAAACAGAAAACCATTTACATCAGTCCTTACTATCCTTACTCGTAATGAGTTACTTTTCGCATTACTGTGAATCTTTTTTTTTTTTTAACGTTTATCAGCTGTGAGCCCCTGTTCAAAATGTGTAAAATAATAATAAAAGAAGCTATATTTTATTTCTTGTAAGGTGAAATACTGAAATACGTTAGAATGTCATTACCATTCATGCCATTTCTATCGAACGCAAAAGTGATAAACACGTGGTTAGAATGATGGAATGAGGATGAAATGCTACTAAGTGTATTATTTCTAATACTTTAGATGTTTGATTTAATGATGATTCATAAGTTTAATCGAGACTCATTTGAAAAATTAGTTGAGGAGCATTTTAAAAGTTTATTAAAACTTGAGCATTTTTGGTATATTTCTTTTGATTTTAGGTAATCTTTATATATTAATAGGCAAGCCGTTTTCTTTCGGTACCGATTTCTCCTTTATTGGTGAACCGATTTCCTTCATTCTTTTTTTGTTAGGTAGCTATTGCCGAATTTTAGTGTCATCAATAAAAATTTTTGAAATCGAACGCTAATTAACGGAGATATTAATTAAAAACGCATTTTCGTCCTAAATGGCTCTTTCTACGCGAACGGATGGTCCAATTTTTTCGAATTTGATATGGTTGGAAAGGTCTTTAAAAAACACTCCTAACGAAAAAATTGTCAGGGCGCCCAAGGTCCAATAACCTAAATCCACTAGAAAAAAAAAGTTATAAGCGTTTTTTAGTTAGCGAAACTCAAAAATTTTAATTTTATCTCTTTTCCATTGTTGAAATTCATTGTTGGAAGCGTGAAACATTAAGTTTTAATTCATTTTTTAAATCGCTTTTTCTACACGAAAAATGCATTTTAATGCTTCGAGCTTGGTATGGTTGGAAAGCTCACGAAAAATGCTTTAAAACACGTTTTACCCGGTTTTACCGCGCGAAAATTGAAACCGCTATGTTGGCTAGAAAATGAGCTAGAAGCAATTAAAGGTTAATGAAAATTCATTTTTATTTGCTTTTCACGCGACATAGTTAGCGTGAAGAAATTGCTGGATAATATTGTGGTGTTGCCATTTCTCGCTTGAGCGTAAAGAAATGAAATACTTGCATTTGTTTTTATTATTGTGGCTTTTTTGCGTAACTACGGGCAATTAATATATTTTCATTTTGATTATGTTTTCGCGATTTTAATATTTAAATAAATCATTTTCCGGAGTGGGGGCGGACTTCCAGTTTATTACGACTTCCACTGCTTTTGCATGGACAATTTTATGTTCCCGCGAGTAGAATTCGTATATTTGGTTGTTGAAAATTTTATATTTCTAACGGCAACGGTTATGCCTACTTTTAAAAAAAATACGGTTTGAACAGAAGTTTTACGTATTAAAGGAGTTTCGCGGTATCATTTCATTCAGGAAGACTTCCAAAATTGTGAAATTGGCGAACTTTATCCAGTGTTGGCACCAATGCCACGGCGAGAAATATATTTATTTTTCATTCGTAAAAAAAGAGTAGAGAAATGTCTATTTGCAAGGAGCTGACTACGAATGAAGTCCCCCCCCCCCCCCCCGTGAGAAGGAGGAAGAAATAAATAACAAGACTGTGGTAATGGGAAGAGGGGTTATGGTGAAGTGTGAAACTTTGTGACAAAGGGTAGAGGGATCAAAAATTTTGAAAAGTGCATTAGTCAGTTATCCCGTAACGTAAACGGATCCTACACCGTAAACAAATCACAAACACGATTTTTAAAATTGCACTATTGTTGCGACGTCCAGTGTTTTTGAATGGAAAATTTTTAATGTAGCAAGTAGAATTCGTTCACTTTACCGTTTGAAATTTTATATTTCTGATGGCAGAGGTAAAGGCAACTTACTCAATAATATCAAACTTATTAAAAGAAGCATTGTTCATGCAGAAGTTTTAGGTATAATCTCAGTTTTGCAGGATCATTTCATTCTGGAAGATTTCGATAATTGTTAAATAGGCGGGCGCTCTTCATCTATTGGCGTCAAATGTTTGGCACCAATTGCAGCTCGAGAAATGTTTTTACTTTGCATACGAAAACAAAGAGTAGGGAGATGCATATTTGCATACGGTTGCCACAAAATAAGGGCTGTCCACGAATGAAGTCCCGTTTTAATGTGGGGTTCACGAAATAGTTACAGTTTGTGACAAGGGAGAGGAAAGACATGACAAGAGGAGCATACAATGGGAAGAACGTGACAACAAGCGTTTTTTTTAACAGGAACGTTTATGAAAAACGGCGTGACATGTGGCGAAGGGAAGGGGGGGGGGTATAGTGAAGTGCAAAACATTGTGACAAAGGGGGGGGGGGGATGGACGAAAATGTTGAAAAGTGTGACATCAGTTATGCACCGCCCTTAACCATAAACAAATCACAAAGTCGACCTTTTTAAAAAATTGTACTATTATTACGATGCCCAGTGTTTTCGAATGGACAGTTTCATGTTGCCACGAGTAGAGTTCGTTCATTGGATACTTGGAAATTTATATTTCTAATGACGAAGAAGCAACTTACTCAATAATAGTAGACGTTTTATAAGTAGCATTGTTCACACAGAAGTTTTACGTATAAATTGAGTTTTGATGTTTCATTTCACGGGAAGCTTTCGAAAATTGGATAATTGGCGAGTTTTATCCATTGGCGTCATTTTCTTTTTTGTTTTTTTTTGTTTCCAATGCCAGCGCGAAAAATGTTTTTCCTTTGCATATGTAAACAAAGAGTAGGGAAATATTTATTTCCATAGGGTTAGCACAAAACAACATGATATCCAAAATAAAATGATTCAAGCCATCAATTTGTCGACCGCACCAATTTCTCAATGGGGTTGCTTCCTTCAATCAAAAGTACTACTTTTAGTCACTAAAATAGATAGAATAAGAAAAAAAATGTTGAGCCAGAAAAAACTTATTTTCTCAACAGATGTTTTTTAAAACTTTTTGAATGTTCTATTTTGGAAATAAAGCGTGGTCATTATGACGTTATAAGTGATGCACTTTGGCTAAGTGATGTACGGTTTGCTCTCAACCGCCTTTTCGGGTTATGATAATTTGCGCTGTGCCCTAATGGCATCAATGAGTGGCATTTTATCGCTTTTGATCCCAAAAAAATTAATTTCAATCTGCGTACCGATTAAAATAGTTCTTAAAAAATATTAAGTTTTTTCAAATTATTTTAAAAATGGCTAAAACCTTTGTTTTTAAGCATCCTCTTTCAGCAAAAAATACTTTGAAAATTTCAGAAACGATCCCATTACCGAAATATCCCCTTTCATCCATTTAGTTTGAGATTAACAGATAAAAAGCAAAATTGAATGATTATTACTGTGGTATTGTGTGTCCGAATAAAAATTGTATGTTTTCAGATATGCAGTAAACATGAGTAAGTGTAGAAATAAAAATGTTGGAAATAGTTAAATTCATACAAGTTTTCTCAAATATTCATTTATTAATATGGTCGAAGTTCGACGCTAGTAAAGGCGAGCACTAGTAAATTTAAATAGGTGTTAACTAATGAACTGATTCAAGAACCAAAATCAAGGAAAACTAAGAAAAAAAGGAATTTATAAAATTTGTCGAACTTACAAATTTAACCCTCAATATCTCTAAAATAAGGGAAGATGTTTTGTAAACTTTTGCAGTTCAATGAAGATACATGTCTTAACTTTATTAAAATGACAAACTACATCCCTTGAAAAAAATGAAAAGTTCGGAGAACAAAAATATTTTTCTAGATAACTGCCCATAAGTTACAGAGAGTTTGAATTCAAAATTAATTAAACACATAGTTATATTATTTTAAACCATTTCGGAGGGGCACGTTATCCCCGTGCTCACCTTAAAATCCGCTACTGTTAGTGTTTTATTACAGGTTAAAAATGAGTAGGGACCGATTAAGTTATAGGGAAGCCCAAGGGCAAACAATTTTTCGGGCCCTTTTGCAATCAAAACTTACAATTTGAGCCACATTTTGACCATTTTGGGACCCCTGAACAGCGGATGCTCTAGCCTACGGCCTAGTTTGCGGTTTGCCTATTCAGTAATCAGGCCTTGAAAACGAGAAGGAGGCAGTAAGTAAAGGATCACGTTATGAACGAAGAACACGACCTTTTTTATGTGAATGTGTTAAATAATGGCATTTTATTCATGAAACATCAAATTTAACAAAAAAGAAGCTCATTTTAATGAACTTACTCGAAAAAGCTTTTCTTCGTTCTCAGGATCGATATGTCGCAGTACGCCAGCACAAAGTAAATTGGTACAGAACTGAGCCGCCATTAGCCGCATCTCTTGCCTACTGAGGTGATGGTCTTCAGGAAAGGCAGAGCAAAACCAATTCAAAAGCATTTGACCTGAAAATGAAATGTTCTCAAGCTCAGAAAAGGTGCATCATTCAAAAAAGACACAAGTTATATTTTGTTAATACGCACTCACTTTTTCTCTTCAACAAGAGTACTTATTACTTATCGAGAGAATTTAATATTCTTGGTAAAAGCAGCATCTGTAATACGGTCACGTTACTTTATACAGAGTCTGATTACCGCAGGGGCACGTGGGGCACAGGGCACTCCTCTTAGATTTCAGGGGTCCAAAATCCCTTTAGTTTATCATAGTAATGAAAATAAATGATAATTTCATTCAGAATCTAGAGTACAATGATGTCATTGATATTTTTGCAAATGCCAAGACAAGGAAAAAATCTTATTTTTTGATAAAATTTCCCCATAAAAATTTGATATCTTTTGCAAATCCCAAAACCCACTCCCAGTTTAGTCTGTATTTAATATTTAAAGTTGTATCATAGATAGTTTTTATGCTTACGGTTACGAGCAAATTTTAACCACATCTTATATAATTATAATGTATTATCTCCTACTTTTTAAATGTACCTTTATACTATATTGTGATATGAGGTACCATCAAATTTTTTCACAGCTGTGTTAATGCGCAAGTATCGAAATATTTTATTTCTTCTTCAATAGCATAAGGGGGGAATAGAGTGGGGGGTGGGGGGGTGGCACAGAATGAAATTTGTGTGCCAGTGTCTACAAATATTTTGGACCCTTCCGCGGGTGGAGGGAGGCCTGAAATAGAAATGTGCCCCATGTCGAATATCAGAATGATCGGGCTCTGATGTTATAGCTAAGCTTTGCGCTGCACCAGGCTTATTGACAGGATTGAACTTTAGGACGGGTACCAGATTTTTAAGGAGGAAGCGAGAAAAAATAGGCTCATGCATCCTTTAGGGAGCAAAATGACAGCTTAAAATAAAGTTTAGTGACGATCAATATCAAGAAACCACCAGTAGAAGGCTCTGGATCCCCTTTTTGTGTCTGAATGTGACACTTACGCTCTCCTTTTCGATTTGAATAATGAATTCCTTAATCACTATTCAAGCCTTATGCTGAATTTTTTGAGTTTCCCTCTAGAGGAGCACCTTGAATGCTCATTTTCTGAGTGTAGCCTCATAGCATTGGAGAACAATGATGCTCCAATTCGAAAGCTCTGCTTCTGCTTATTTTACTAATCCCAGTTTTAATTTTTGGGTAGTTGATTTATTTATTTATTTGTCTAGAAAGTTTGCTCAAAGGAGAAAATAACTGCGAAATATCTCAGAAGGGGCCAGTCTTGTTCCAGTACGTGTCTTGTTCGACCTGAACCCTTCCTCCACTCTGATTACGAACCTGCACTCCACCAACTGACCGTATGTTTCCAGTAAAAAAGAAAAAACCTGCATAGAGTCAATTGGGAATATGAAGGTAAATGGAAACACTATTAGAGCCATTCTACAGAAAACGGTCATTTTATCCCTCACGTGACACCAAATATATTTCATTAAACATTACGCTTTAAAATATTAATGAATAATTTTTTTCGGCTTACCAAATTAGAAACTTATGTGTGATTTCTTAAGCAAAAAATTTTGTCATTACCCTTTAAAATTATTACTTTTTAATGAAATATATAAACTAACATATATGGGACTAAGAGTTGACTTTTTCGTTGAATGGCCCATTACCACATTTGTGGCAGTTTTTGAAACTAAACTGTGGATGAGTGAAGATCAGTCAACATATGAGGCAAGGAGAAGCAAAGGGAGGTAAGTGGACAGTTTTAAGTTTTGTGTAAAACGCGTTTAAAGTTGCAGTCCTAAGATAGGCTTTCACTGATTTTTTTTTCTAAATCATGCTGAATGGCAGCACTTACCAGGGATACTAGGACTATCGCTTGCTTCTAGACAGAAGATGGGTTCATCTACCATTTGTACTTGTTATCTCCAATTTTTTTTGTTTATTTTGGTATTTACGTCCCGTTGCTGCTCACTGCCATGTACAGTGAGCATGCATTGAGAGTGTTTCCAAACAATTGTGAAGGCGTACTTGTTTAAAGATTAAAATTAAAGTATTTTTTATAATTTTTATATAAAGAGTAGACTAAAATTATACATCAGTCATCACAGTTCTCAGAAATTTACTGTAGGCGTTTATGAACGTAAGCTTGTGAATGATATTAATCAGAGCCGGATTTAATGTTTTTCAAGAGGGCAAGTCGGGAAACTGCCCCCTAATCCACCTTCCTTCAAGTTTTTATTTCAAGCTACAATGAAAATATAGCAGAAATTGGGTGAATTTGCCACCTCCAGAAATTTTAGGCTCTTAGAAGGGTCCCAGCCTTCTTCCCTCTAAATCTGGCCTTAATACCAAATGATATCTTATGCATAGTAAGTATTATGCTCAATGCTCATGTCAATTTCAAATTCATTGTCATGGGCAGGATAGCTCGTGAAAAATGTGCAGCAGGTTTTAGAGTAATACTTGGGATCCCAATGTGCGCTGACTTTAAAGTTTACCATCAAAAACTTGACTACAGGGCTTAGGTTTCAACAAAAGAAGTGCTGAAGAACTAGTCTTCTGAACACGTTTTTGTACGTATAAGTATAGTTGGGGCAAAGCTAACATATCAGAGTTGTAATGCTGTGATTCGAATCTGCGTAGCCTACTTAATTCTGCCAGGATAAGTTTGCCCCAACAGTATTCTAAATCCCGTCTAAAATGTGAAAAGTAACTGGAAATAGAAAAGGAGCAAAAGTTCCTTGAAATCAAACTCTGATTTTGAGTTATCCAGTTGAAAGCATTAAAATTTTAGAATACAGTAACTCTTACCAGAAGATGATATCGACTTTTTTTCCCGAAAAAAATATGACACCGATGGTAGAGGTCTAATTTGTCGCAACTTTACCATTTTCGAGACATTACACAACGATTGCAATATAGCATACAATAGCATACCTTAGCGGCATGAGTCGCGGTGTATCACACACAATCCGGGAAATTTTCTTGCATATCTTAAGTATTCAAACCGAATTGGAACTACTTCACATATGGAAACCAAATTTATCATAGTAATTAGTACGCTATTTTAAGAGAATGACCAATGACTTCGGAAAAATCTCATAAGCTCTTCATAGCTAACTACCGAAAAATGTAAAATTAATCCAAAAAATGTAAAATTCTAAGATGTAAAATTTCACGATATTTTTAATCCATAACTCCTAAAGGCAAGAAGAAAAATGAGATGATAAAAGAAAATAACTGGTTTTACCTTGAAATTTTTCGTACAAAGTGAAATCTAATTCTTGTGGCAGGAATTTCGGTCTTTCTATATGTTTCTCTATAGTAGCTTTATCCAAAGTAAGCGAAGCTACCCTTCTTAAACAACATTCTCCAGTGGGTACTGAAAGGTTCTGAGAGCAATATCGTCGAAGTACCTAAAAAAAGTTAAGAGTACGTTTTATAATCGCTTTTGTTTAATATAATACAGAAAATATCTAACACACGCACCATTAAAAAGCATGTGTATGAGCAAGAATTATATGTATCAAACAAAGCCACTAATCAGTACTTCGTCGACTTTCAAGCAAAAGTCATTTATGTCTACAACTCCAACTTTAAGATATTGTCAATTTCAGATCCTGAATTGTTATGGAAAACAGTAAAACCCCAAGTAGCACGCACGGTGGGAAGATTGTTGGCCAACCGTGGCTAGCGGTAGGAACCGGTGAGCTAGCAACGAACAATGAGACAACGATGGCACTACTGTTTTGGGCATCGCCGCACAGTGGGGCAGCCTAATGTTAATTTTCGACATTGGGCGGAAAATTAAACCATTTAGTTTTGCATTTTTACTGTTGTATTGATAAACTAAGAACATATTCCCACTAATCTTACTGGTTTTTAACATTATTACCCGAAGATATTACCTTGAATTCGAAGAATTAACTAGCTACTTCGTTAGAAGACAATTTAGTAAACAGTAGATAACTTGTTTAAGAACTGTTCAAATTTAATAGTGTGATGTGCTGGGCTTTACGCACTCGTAATAAATAAGAAAAACACCCAAAAACATTTCTTAGAAAATACGAAAATTTTGGAGATAATTTTCAAAGTATTTTGAATGTATTTTTAAATTACGAAAATCGCTAACAAACGCTAACAAAACTATTATATCCCAAGCATTGTAGAGAGTTTCAGCTTTCATAATCCGGTTTCAGTTTTTGCCTAAACCTGCCTATTCAAAAGATATTGAAAATTCAAGATAAGTAAATATTTTACTACGAGGACGACGAAACGAATATGAAATGAACGTTGCACAAAACGTATTATTTACGTTGGTTTTTTCACTTTAATCAAGTAAACATGTTTACAGTTTTCAGTTTGTTTACTTTTTATTGCAAATTATTTCAATTAAATACTTCGAGGAATCAGTTTCATTGTGTCATTTGTCGACTGTGGGACAAAATCATATGAGATGCTTAGAAGCATGGTTTCGTTTGCTTATTTCGGGGACTACAGAAATTGATACTATTTTGAGGTATAAGTGACAGCAGACGAAAAAGACACAATAATCTCCCAAAAATGCTTCTCATAAATTGCATGTACACAATAACAAACACATCACAAAATGAGTAAAAATGAAAACAAGGAGCAGACATATTTTGAAAAGATCAAAATATTATACTTGTATATCAAGAAAAGTGTTTTTCTTCAAAAAGCAAACGTTTGTCCTTAATAAATATCTAATTTATTTTATTACATTCTATATTAGGAGAACTTACAGCAAGCAGAGCATTAAAAACTATTTACTTTTGATTTTAGTCCAGCAAGTTGTCTAACAAACAAAAGTTAACACTTTTTAATTTAAATATCCATTTAATACTTCACCAGATTTATCCAAAATAAATTCTGAAGGAATTATCATGCCTAAAAATTTCATCTTTTATTCTGAAGTATCATCGTCAGAATCCCCGAGTTCAGCTATCCAATATCCGAAAGTAATCAGTGACGCTTCGTATTTTTTTTCGTGTATGCCAAGTTGTAAAAAGTCATTAAAAAAATAATTTAACTTTAATTTTTAATCTATCGTCTGCTCATGCTTCATTTAATGATATTTTCTAAATGGGTCTTGGCATTAGTTAGAGTTGTTGTTTATGTTCTAAAGATTTCGCTTATCAATTATTGCTATTCGGTGATCTATAAATACGTTTTTTGTGCAGTCTAAAGTTTTGTACTTAACAATGTAATTCTACGATGGCTCTAGTGTATACGAATTCTAGTGTACGCTCGCTTTGGTAAGCAAACTTGAATGATATCGGTGCTTGACCCCTTAGACTTGCTGGTGAAAGATGAGTTTCAAAACCAACCGTGATCTTTTTATTTTTTTTAAAGACAAATTCTATTCCTTTTACCGATTACGACCTGGCTCTGGAAAAATGGATTGATTGATTGGTTCTGAGATTACAAATACGACAAAGACGAAATTAAGAGATAAATTGAGAAAATGGTGCAATTATTTATCAACGAAGTGGTCTTTGTCAAATAGAACTTTGGAACCGTTTCTCAGGAAAAATGAACAGTGGCTGAATATGAATTTGTCTTTTTTCGAAGAATTCATTTATGAACTTGTGCGGGAGTCAGCCTCGGGCTTCCTCCGAATCAGACGTGCTTCCACACGCTCCGCATTCCATTTGCCATAGCTACAGAAATATAGCAGCTAGAGAGTCATATTTTATACCAATTCAAAGATCTTGTTGAACCCTTCCCGTAGAGTAGCTGCACACGGATTTTGGACCATCCATTCATTTGCAATCCGTTAATTTCATCTTTGAACATGTCCCCGCCCTGTTTTAGCACATTGTCTGACTGAATAAAGAATTGGAAAACATCGCGGGCCACCTTGATCCACTTCCTGTCATCGCACCACCACGGACGACCTGTCAATGGAAAGCTTATTTTGCAAGCTCCAAGAGGATACTGGTTATTTTGCCCTAGCGCCAGGGGCCTAAACAGAAGGACACCTTAAATTATCGTTGAGACTACCCGGTTCTTGCAGCGCCCCGTGCGACCTTCGACCCCGCCGTGCAAGCACCCCCGCTCCTGCGGGATCCCTCAACAGCGTAGGAGATGAATGCCAGGGGGACATTTAATGTAAACATCCAGCATCCACAGTGAACGCTCACGCCTCAGCGAACCCAACACCTTCCAGAGTACCACCCGCAGAGTATTTCTGCATTGCGCATCCAAGGGATCTTCCTCACAGTGCATCATTTACTTTCAGTGAACATTGTGTATTCTAATGTGCCCAGAGTGTTAATCCACCTCACACTTCAGAGTCACCATATCAGACTTTTATGGACTTTCCCTCTCCGGCTGACTAGGGAACGTGCTCTAGTTGCCCCGCTACACATTCGTCATTCCTGCTATCATCACCTGAACTGTCGCTCACATGTGGGCTAATTACTGCTCTTCATCCAAGGAACTGTACGTATAAACATTTTAATAGTGACTTATCAACTATCTATGTACATTTTACTGGTTTTACGTAATTATTTTTCACTTTTGGAATTTATTATTATTATTTTTTTATATATATATAATTTTTTTTTATATATATATTTTAATTAACATTCGCTGTATACTGCAAAGTATATCTCCGTACATCTTACTTATTTTGCACAGTTACTTTTCACCAATGTGTTTTATTATACATATATATCTATACTTTAACATTTACTCCTTATAATTACCCTTTTTTTTTTGATTTAAGGTGCCTCAAGCAGAGCGACGCTAAAAAAATTTAAATGCATTATGCCTGGATTTCCATTGTTAATTAAATTATTGTAATTAATTTTTTATGCTATATTTTTATGCGTCTTAAAAATTCAAAAACTGTTGAAATGTCAAATATTCATTTTACTCAGAATTAAGAGAGATTTCAGTACTCTTTTTTTTTTTTTTTCCTTGGGCTAAATCATAATCTCAGGAATTATTAGCTTAAATAGTCTTGTCCAATTAGTATACAAAATTAGAAGCTTATTGAATCCTATCAAGTAGACATTCATTCAGCTCAGATTTCAAGACAACATTTTTTTTTCTTTTTCTTTTTTTTTTTTTTGAAGTCACTCCTCTTCTATTGATTAGCATCCGAAATATTCGTTAAATACTTATCGTTTAAATACGATGGAAAACACACGAGGTCGTACAAAGGCATTCTCCCCCTCATTGGGTGTTACAGAAACTGGACTCTAAGATGACCTCCTTGGGTAAACTTCCTCACCCAACCTCCCCACCCCCCACCAACAGTACACCACCAACACCCTCACTCTCCTTGCAATCTTCAAATTCCACAGATTTTAGTGAGATTTACATTGGTCCTTTTGAAGACCATTTTCATAAGACCACCCAACCCCCAATAAATTTCATAACATACGAAAACTCAGTAGACGATATATTGGATTTCTTTGACACCATTATCTCGGGCAAGGATCGAAACCGTCACATCTTCTTGAAGATTGGACTACGAGAGCAAGTCAAATCTGCCCTTGCGCTACTACGATTTAAGCTTAAGGATAGCCAACAGAACCAAATAACTTCTTCCCCCACTGGAATTTTGCCCAACGATGCAAATAATGTCATAAACTTACAACCTGAGCTCAATTTGACTGAGAGTAATTCCCAGTGTGACCAACCAGAGATCACGTATACAACAGTTCGCACACAGACAGAGCTAATAGTTGATTCCCCCACCATCCTTTCGCCTTCTCCTCTCCAACCCGTTAAAAATCCTGCCTCTCCCCCCTTTAATGACCCCCCGTCCTATGCTTCGGCAGCCAAAAGAAATGTACACACCATGTTAGTGTACCCCACCGACCCCAATTACACATCATCTAAAAACCTCAGGAAGCTCTTGGAGAATAACTTCGATCCATTGAAGGACGGTATCAAAGTCTCAAGGGTCAGGTACGTGGCTAAAGGGGGAGTGGCTATTGACCTGCCAACACAAAATGATCTTTCCTCTCTACAGGAGAACCTCGCAGAAGTCCCAGTCCTAAAGGACAAAATTAGCGTGCGAGCACCGAGACTCAGATTACCGAGAATAATCCTCTACGGTGTCACACCTGACTTTGACGGCCCAGTCCTACAAGATATTCTCTACAACGATTTTGACATTCCCGAACATGAGGAGGTCTCCCCGTGTTTTAAACTTTCAGGGAAAAACGGCACTAATAACTGGGTTTTCCAGTGTTCCCCAAGCGCCTACCACTTTATTATGTCCTCCCCCAAACTAAGCCTTTCCTGGCGGGTCATCAGCATCCGAGAATTCCTCGGAATTCGACGATGTTATGCCTGCCAGGGCTTTGGCCATGTCGCCTCGGACTGCAACAAGCAACGCAGTTGCTGCTATTGCTCTGAGGACCATGGCAATGAACCTTACAATGCAACCCGACCATTTTGCACGAATTGCATCAATTCCAATGTAAGCAAACACACAAACTACTTTACCGATCACGCAGCAAACGACTCTAAGTGCCCTTTTTATTTAAATATTGTTAACAAAGTTAGATCCCAAACGAAATATGAATAAAACATATCAAAATGCAAACTCTGAGATTTCCCTTCCATCCACTAGATTGGCAAATTCTTCATCTTTCAACCACTTAAATCTTAAACAATTTTCAACAGTTTCCCCAAATTCATTCACCTCAGTCTCCGCTCCCTCTCTGAAGATTGTTCAGATAAACCTTCAAAGAGCGGCTGCACCTACATCCTTACTTCAACAATTATTACCAGAACAAGAAATTCATGCATTCTTGGCTCAGGAACCATACTTGGTCAAGAAACAAATTTGCAATATCCCTTCCTCCTGGGGCCGAGTCTTGTCAACCAGTGGTCGTGCGGCAATTTTCCTACCCACAGATAAACTTAAAACTATAAGTGCCTTCCAGTCATATGACTTTGTGGCAGTAAAGGTCTCAATGGACACCTCCCCCTTCATTTTGCTTTCCGCATACTCGTCCCCGGCCGAACCAATCGAAGAACTTCTTCTCGAGCTTTCGAGTTTCATTAACTCAATAAATCTCATCCCCATCCTCATCGGAGGGGACTTCAACGCCCCTTCTAGAACTTTCGGTTATTCCAGAGACGGGGCAAGGGGAGAGGCCGTCCTTGATTTTGCCGCTACTTTGAATTTAAACATGTTGAACTCTCCCCACTCCCCTCCCACCTTTCAAACAGCACATGGTCATGGTTGGCCAGACCTAACCTTTTCCAAAAATATTTGCAGCAACATTAGCTGGGATGTCAGCAATATCATATCAGCAAGTGATCATAATTATATTTTTATTAATATCGACAGCTCTTTTTCAACCTCACGGTTCATCCGCTATAAAACTTTATATACTACTATACCATTTGAAAAACTGCTCAAAGTTAAACTGCCACCAATAATTGCCCTACTTCCAACCCTGACCACATTTGATGATCTTGATCGATTCACAACAGCTCTCACACTCACTATACAGGACTGTGCAGAGCTAACTTTCAAGAAGAAAAATTTCGCCACACCTTCACCGGCAAAATGGTGGCATACAGGTTTGACTGTTCTAAAAAAGTGTGTCACTGCTGCGAGACGCCGTCTCCAGCGCAACAGGGGTTCCTCACTGGAGAATCAGTTCAAAGTCATTTACAAAAAAGCACTAGTCAAATACAAACGAGCAATACGCCAAGCTAAAACCTCTTCCTGGAAAACCTTCTGCACACACAGCAAAAATGTGTTTGGCGAACCCTACAAAATCTGCTTCGGCAAAGCTTTTTCCCCAACTTATATGCATCAATCATCCGCCACTACTGATACCGAAGATTCTTTTTGTCAAAAGATCCTGAACCATTTTTACCCAGAAGACCAACCAGATCCTCCAGTCGATCCCCCTGTCCCACCCTCAACCTACACTCCTTTTACGAGGGAGGAGGTTGAACATGCAGTTCAGCTCCTCCCTCGCAAGAAAGCACCAGGTAAAGATGGCCTGGACTACATTATATGGACTGCTATTCATCGCACCTTCCCCAATTTCCTTAAAGACTACTTCAACGCCTGCCAAGCACTAGGAACTTTTCCAAAACCTCTCAAAGAGGGAGTATTGATACTTTTCCTGAAAGCAGGTAAGGATCCTTCCCTCTCTACCTCCTTTAGGCCAATAATTCTTCTGCCAGTGCTTTAAAAAATCTTTGAAAGAATCTTACTTTTCCGTCTCCAAAGCCACCTTTCCCTTAACAACCTCCACCACCCAAACCAATTTGGCTTCGTCCCGCGGCGTTCCGTTAATCATGCCTTGGCCGCACTATTTGCAAAAATAGAGGAAGGAATTGCAAGAGGGCATCAAATGGTGCTCATCTCCCTGGACATTGTTTCAGCTTTTGATAATCTTCCATGGGATAAGATCATGTATTACCTCACCGATTCCCACTGCGATAAGGGCATTTTAAATATATATCGCAGTTTCCTCTCTCACAGAAAAATTTTCATTCAAACAAGCACAGGCTCATGCTCTATCCAACAGAAAAAAGGTTGTCCGCAAGGTTCCTGTAGCGGACCGGAACTGTGGAATCTCGTCGTGGCTTCACTACTTCGAATTCCATGGCCAGATCACACCCACGTGCAGGCCTTTGCGGACGACATTGCAATTCTCGTTTCAACAAGGCGCACGCATGATCTGCAAACCTTTGCGCGCGACACTCTTTCACTAGTCAACACCTGGCTGCTCGAGCATGGCCTGACTGCTTCCAATTCCAAATCAGCATATATGCACCTTAAAGTCCCAAGGAATCTCAAAAGAGCCCCCACTCTTCTAATGGGAGACTTCCACATCATCAGAAAAAATAACTTAAAATATTTGGGGGTGGTACTCGACAATCGCCTAAAATGGACGGCTCACCTCGACTACCTAAAAACTAAATCAGTAACACTCCTTAGCAAATTTCAAAGTTTAGCGGGGGGTAATTGGGGCATCAGTTTTCATCAAAGACGTCTACTTTACAAGGCGGTGGTCGAATCCTCCCTCATGCATGCAGCTGGCCTATGGGGCAATTATCTAGGAGTACGTCTCGTAAATAAAATCCATTCTATCCAACGCCGTTTCCTTCTTGTTCTTACAGGTGCATATTCCACAACCTCACATCAAGCCCTTTACATACTATCTGGGATCCCCCCTTTGGAACTACTAATAAGGCAACATATGTGGTCCTTCAACATTCTAGTCAAACAAAAACCAATTCATCTTGACGGAATCGAATTCCAAAGTACGCTCTTTGAAACTGACGCTCCAAAATGGTTCAAATGCTCCTACGAACAACTCGTAGACACTAGCTTCATCCATACTGAAGACATCCATCCAAACCAACTTTTACCCCTCAGAATCTACACAGATGGTTCAAAAACCATGACTGGTGTGGGCTCCGCGTTTGTTTCCTTTTCGGATAACACAATTACAAGTTCCTCTTCGGTGAGACTTCGGGAGGGAAACTCTGTCTTCCAAGCAGAACTCTTGGCCATCAAAAATGCAATTGCTTATACGCAAAGCCTTCCTCAATACCCGTTCCAAATTTTCTCTGACAGCCTATCATCTCTATTGGCCCTCAAAAATTCTTTTAGCAAAAATCAATTAGTCCAAACAATTCAAAAACAGGTACTCAGCTCTACTAAAAATTTTAACATCTTTTGGGTTAAAGGCCATTCAAACAACAGAGGGAATGACGAAGCTGATCGTCTTGCCAAATTAGCGGCAGACACTACCGGACTTCAGGAAGACGCGAGTGTCCCATACCCCGCGTCACACCTCAAGAGGCTATTAACGACTCAGCTTTGTATGGATTGGCAATACCGATGGGACAACGCGGATACGAGCAGAGGATTGCCCGATATGCTACCAACAATCAAGCTCTACCCGCGCGTCTCACACCGTTGCCACACCATTTTCTCAACAGGTCACGGCCCATTTCCTTCATATTTGAATAGATTTAACATTATCGACTCTCCTCTCTGCTCTTGCGGAGAAATAGGGGACAGCCTCCATTACATCTTTGACTGCCCACTGACAGAAGCCCACCATCTCTGCTGTCCTCCGGGCACATCCCATCAACAACGCCTGAAGCAGGCACTTAAACTGCGGCATAGCACCGCGCGTCTTAACGCAATCTTCCATTCTTTATCAACCGAGGGTAACCTGTACCAGAGCTCAATCTAATTTCTTTTACCCATGCATTTTTATTTACCCACAGCTTTAGTATCTAATGGCTGCCTCTTTAGACATTCTGTCCTTCTGCGTGTCTCCTATTACATTGTACAATCTAATGATTGTTGGCTTTGTTTTTGGTGAATGTAGCTGAGTGTATTGTCTGTTTGTGTCACTTTGTTGATTTGCTACCACTATTCAATGGTGTATAGCTGTGTACCCTGTGTAATGTGTGTATATATATATATATCTATATCTATATGTATGTTTGTATATGTGTGTGTATGTTTTATTATCATTATTATTATTATTATTATTATTAATCTTTATGTGAGTTTAAAATTGTGTAAGCAAAATTCCTGTCTGTCGGAATATGATTTCATGTATTGCATGCATTATGTACGACATATACAATGTATCAACTCACCGATTAACACAGCTGTCTCCAGGGCCCCATCCAACCGTTTAAACCACACATAGTGGTAGGTACGGGGGACCCTGGAGTGTTATGTTATGTTATGAACTTGTGCCTTGTTCTTCAACAGGTATTTCTCCTCCATTACGCTCGAAATCAATTTGAACATTTGTCCGAGCGACAAAAACGCATAAAAACTGAACATTTAAGAAACTGTTCTGACGAAATGTTTAATTTTGTCTTAAACAAAAAGCTCAGGTCTGACGACGAGGCAGTATATATTTTTAATTTTATCCAAAACCATCCCGAGCATATTAAAACAAAAGAATTTTGTGAAAATCTCTCTAAACCTAATAATATTCCTGGTTACAATGAAAAAATGTTAGCCATGTACGCAACTGCTAAACTTACGAGGTTTCAATATGATGCTGTCAGAAGAAATGCAAAAGATTTGGGCAGGAATATTTATCCGAGTTATAAAAAAAATTCAAATAACTAAAAAAGAGTGCTATCCTGATAATGTAAAAGTTACAGATTCCGGAGTTAACGTAGGTTTACAAAATTTATTAGATCATACTTCTTCTCGATTCATAAAATTGTTATCTGATAAAATTGAAAAAAGCTCCCCTCAGAACCTCACTATGATATTAAAATAGGGATGTGACGGTGCTTCCAGCCAGTCGCAGTACAAACAATCTTCTAGCACTGAAATAGATGACTCAACGGTATTTATTATTAGTGTAGTCCCCCTTAAAATTATCAAGAAAGATGAAGATATGGTGGTTTGGATCAATGAAAAGCCTTCTTCTACTAGATTTTGTCGACCAATAAGTTTCGAATTTGCAAAGGAAACGAAAGAAACAGCGACAAATTTCGTAGAAAAAGTGCAATCGCAAATAGATACCCTTCAGCCATACATACTCGTAGATCAAGATCATGTTATTACCATAAATTATAAATTGCATTTAACTATGGTGGATGGCAAAATTTGCAGCTACTTAACGGAAACTACTTCCTCGATGCGTTGTTATATTTGCGACGCGTTACCTAAAGAAATGAATAATTTAAGTGTGGTGAACAAAAAAGAAATTAAAGAAGACCATTTTCGTTTTGGTTTATTTTCGTTTTGGTTTAGAGGCAAACCATAAGTATTTTCGATCGTGTAGGGAATTGCATTTAAGAAAACATACAGAATAGATAACAATAGAGACGCGTTTTTGATAATTTATTAATCAATTCTGATCCTCTTATCTCAAATTTGCGTCCAAAGATTTGCAGTTTGCACAACGAAATGTCACAACAAGTGAAGAATTTGCTTGAAGATGATGGAATGGAAATTGGCTGAAATACTGTTACATATTTCTTTAAAAATTGTTTTTAAATGTTAATTAAATATTTTATTTTGCACTAATGACTTAGTATTTGATTATCTTTACATTTTAAATAACAAAATATTATCACATTTTAAAGTAGAAATTGGTTTTACTGAAATGTCCAAGCTCTCCGTACACTTGCCCCACTGTGCGCCGGGCCAACTGTCAATATTTTCGATGGGCCATCATTTTGAAATGGGGTCGTTTCCAAAATTTTAAAAGTTTTTTTCTGAAAGAGCATGCTTAAAAAATAGGATCTGATCATCTGTTAAGGGGGTCCGGGACACAAAAATCGTCAAATTTTGCAATTTTTTTTTATCATGTGAGAAATTACTCCGTGTTTTTCTGCTTAAGAAGACGTTTTAATCTTGTTTCTATCTTAAATAGAACGAAAGATATAATTATTTTTGTTTCATGCACATAGCTAATGTGTACTTAACTTTAAAACTTTAAACGCGTTTTTCTCCATGATGCAATTTTTCCCGATTTCTTGCATTCAAACTCTTATAAGTCAGGAACCGATAAAGATAAAGTAATGAAACTTGGAGCATGTCTTTTTCAAACAGTTTACTTTAAATTTTATTCGGTGAATTTGAAAAAAACGTTTGCTGCAAACATTATGATTTTTTTAAAAAAAAGTATCTTTGAATTTTTCGAAATTTTTTCTTCAAATACCTTTTATTTTTTATTGAATCATTATTTTTAAAATCGCCGAATAAAAATTAAAGCTTAGATATTTGTGCGTAATTTATTTTAAAAAAATTGAAAATTGATCATGAATATTTTGAGTTATAGCAATTTAAAGCAACCCCATTTTTTTAAAAAAAACTAATTAAATTTAAATAAAAAAATTTTTTTTTCATATTTATGTCATGATTTTGCTTATTAAATAAATGGTGAATCAGTGCAAAAAATTTCGAAACTCTAAAGTGTATAATAAAAAAAAATTCAAAATGTGTCCTGGACCCCCTTAAATAATTTATTTAAGTTTAATGTTTTTAAAAAAATACTTAATTCGATGCGCTGTCATATTACGCTTCTGCCGATGACATCACAAATGATGAAATGCCATTCAGTGTTGCAATTCATAGAGTAAAATATTTAATTCGCATCTATACTCACGTGTATTATCAACGATATGGTGGATAGCAAGCATAGAGCGCGATTTTAATTCTCTTCTTGATTATCATAACGTGGAAACACGGCAGAAAGATGCGAGAAAGAGCATCATTTGTGACGTCGTCAAGACCACACCTTGTTTGAAAAATCGAACATTTAAAAAAATTAATTGAAAAATAACTTCTGAGAAAATGGAAGTGTTTTCTGTGTCCATGTTATTTTTTTTGCTTATTCTATCAATTTCAGTGACTAAAAGCACTACTTTTGACTGAAGGAAACAACCCCATTTTTAGACACTAGCAGATCGTTGGCCCTTTGTTGGCAAATTGTTGGTTGCGTAACGGTTGCAAAAGCGGGCACTGCCAAACGTTGGCCATCCATAAACTCCACCTTTGACCAACCATCTCCCAACCGATTTTACTACTGGGAAAAAAATTTACTGCCCCCAAACTTTTACAGTTAATTTTATAATTTATCTTTTATGTTGGTAGATTTCCTTCACTGTTGTGGTCACAACAAATTATAATGTTTTAACAACAAATGTGTACTTTTAAAGAAAAAAAAAAGAGTTTAAAAAAAGAAAGACAAATTTTCAATCGATAATCATAAATTTTCGTCTTCATACTTTCAATTTAGTAATGAACATTTACATTAAATTGTTATAATAGAAATGAGTATAAATTGACAAAGAGATACACAAGTTAACACAAAGCATAATTCAAAGAGATTGTAACTAAGAGAGAACGATTAAATAAAAAAACTTTTCCAATTGCTTTGAATTAGATCTGTGTTTCTCCTCTTTCAAGCAAGAGAAGCATTTTTTTCTAATAACATTGTTTTAAAAAAATATTACAAGATTTATTGATCAGATAACTTGGAAAGGTCAAATAGTGAATATCAGAGTTGAACATAAAGGTCAAATAAGTCAAAATGTAGAAATAGATTTATTGAGCAATCACATTGCTTATTGTTCTCATTTGAGTGTTTTGAATTCCTATGATTTTATTTTCCCCCCGCCTCCCTCTGCCAGCACCACCGTCGACCGGCCTCACGATGCTGTCCCTATAGCGGAAACCGTCTCCAGGTTGCGTCAATATCCTACATACACGCATACATACACACACCTACACACATACATACATACACACACACACACTAAACCTACATACACACACTCCTACATACGCACACACACGCATACATACACACACGCACTCCTACATACATACACACATTCCTACATACATACACACTCCTACATACGCACACACAAAACCTACAAGCATACACTCCTACATACACACACCTACACACACACGCATACATACACACACTCACACACATTCCTACATACACACACGTACACAAATACACATATACACAAACACACACGCCTACATACACACACACTCGTGATTGCGAAAAACATAATTTGAATTCCAGATTTCAAAATTCAAATTAATTTTTATTTAAAATTATTTTTAAAAAATGGTTTTGGGCAAATATTTAAATTACCTAGTTTTAAAATAATTTTAGGGCCATCCAATCATGTTTTTTTCCTTATTAGAATCTGTTTAATCCTACATATGTGTTTATTTCTTTTTCCTTCAGAAATTAAATTTCATTATATAGTTCGGTACTTAGATGATTTAAGGTTCAAAACCTCATGTTTTCTGTTGAAAAGGGAGAAAAAAGAAGCATATGGTTTGAATTAGAACACTGTTTGTAAATGCTACTAAACTGTTAAACAGTATAGTACAAAAAACATAGTCAGGAGCTAAAACGAGCGGCGTTGATTTAAAAGTAAAATGTGCTCACTCTTTTCTCGAAGAATAGGATAGAATCGTTATTTTTCCTCACATTTGTAGGGGTACAAAACCTTTGAAATTGACTATCGCGATGGTGTGATTTATGTAAATTTGCACATTTATGTACATGTGGGCATTTTTTGGATGAACTGCTGCTGCATTTGGGACATTTCAGATGTCAAAGCATAAACATGAAAAATTATTTCCACCGTTGTGAAAAATGTGTAATAATATGCAGATAGATTACATTTAGAAGGAATATTGGTCTCAGATTGTTTATGCCAGAGATCTTCAACTTAAGTTCCGTGGAATTCTGTCGTTCTCTAGAATATTAAGCGGTGTTTCGCAAGAGGTTCTAAGTTCAAATCCTTATGTTCCTGTTGGAACAGGAGTTATAAAAAAAACGCGCAGTAGAACCCTGTTTATCAATGTGTGTGATTAAATTGACAAACAGTAAAACATAGGCAGAGCAAAAAACGAGAGGCCTAGATTTAAACGTGAAATGTTCCCATTCTTTTCCCGGTTGAATTATAGTACAATATTTATTTTCTTTAATTTTTGTGGAGTACAAAACTTTGAGCGATTGTGTGATCAATGTAAATATGCAGATTTGTAGATTTTTTTTCTTGTGAAACTGCCACCATATTTGAGATACTTTAGATGTCAAACCATATAAACATGAAAAATCCCTTTTAACCGTTGTGATTTTTTTTTACTTATAACATGCAGGTAGATTACATTCAGAAGGGCAGTTGGTAGCCCATTGTTTCTGCTTTAGATCTTCAACCTGGGTTTCGTGGAAACCTAGGGTCCCCTCGAACATCAACAGATGTTCTATGAAAGAAAATTGGCAATATCGTTGGATGCATGATTACACTGGAAGGCGAGTTTTCAATTTCTTCCCTAATATTAAATTCAGTCATAGAATTAATCATAAATTTCAAACCATTCTTATCACTGGTCATGATCCTTTTTCTACATACTTATTTCATTTTCTTTATCAAATTCACCTAATTGTGCTTGTGGCGAAATTGGGTCTCCCGAACAGTTTTCCATTGCCCTATAACATCTAATTATCATATTAGACTTAACACGACATTAAATTCTTTTCAGAGTATTCTCAATGTATTTTCTCACACCTTTTGCAGCCTTTTGCAGTGTTAATAACGTTTAAATTAAAGTTAAATAACTTCTTAAGGGCAGTTTGTTGTAAAAATCTAACTAAATATTTGACATGTTACTTTCGTTTATTATTCACGGAATTCATTTAAACGAGCTGATGTGTGAATCACATGACTTCCTTTTACTCCAATTTCATGTCATTTTCCCATTATTGGTAATTTTAATGTGATTTAATAGTTTACTCTGTAAATATTTCCTACAGTGGCCAAATTGAAACCAGATTTAAAACTTAAAAAAAATCGCCAAATTTGTCACCAAGTTAGCGACAAAACTTGGCGATCAAAAGACTGGCGATATATCGCCAAGTGTTCGCCAAATTATAACACCACTTGAGTTTACATCAAAATTATCAATGATTTCCCCCAAAAGGGGGCAAAAGACCCCCTTAAGAACATCTGAATGCAACCAAAAGGGGAGGTGCACAACTAGATCCCACTAGGAGTCTACGTACAAAATTTCAACTTTCTAGGACATACCGTTCTTGAGTTATGCGACATACATACGCACATACACACATCCGCACATACGTACATACGCACATACATACATACGTACGTACAGACGTCACGAAAAAATTCGTTGTAACTAACTCGGGAATCGTCAAAATGAATATTTCGGGTGTCTATACGTTCTTAGGCACTTATCCATGTGGTCGATTTGAAAAAAAAAAAAAAAAAAAAACTCAACATTCATTCGGGGGTGAGCAAAATGGAAATTAAGGTTGATTTTTGAGTGAAAATTCTTTCGGGAAAATAATACTTAAGTAAAAAAAAAAAAGTAAGAAAAAAGAAATCGTTTGTTTTTCCCCTGTTGCCAAAAAATAATTTTGAAAATGAATTACTGTACTTTCAAAAATAAATAAAAATAATGTGATTCAATGATTAACTCTCTAAATATTTCCATCGGTGGCCAAGTTAATACCAAGTTATTTAAAAAAAAAAATCGTCGCCAAGTTGGCGAAAAAACTTGGTGACCAAAAGCTTGGCGATACGTCACCAAGTGTTTACCAAATTATAACACCACTTAAGTTTGCATTGATATTAACAATGATTTCCCCCCAAAAAGGTGCAAAAGACCCCCTTAGGAACATCCGAAAGCAACCAAAAGGGGAGGTGCACAACTAGACCCCACTACGAGTCTATGTACCAAATTTCAACTTTCTAGGACATACCATTTTTGAGTTATGCGAGATACATACGCACATACGCACATACACACATACGCAAATACATACAGACGTCACGAGAAAAGTCGTTGTAATTACCTCGGTGATGGTCAAAATGGATATTTCGCGTGTCTATACATTCTTAGGCACTTTTCCGCATGTGGTCGAATCGAAAAAAAAACTCAACATTCATTTGGGGGTGAGCAAAATGGAAATTAAGGGCGATTTTTGAGTGAAAATTTTTTCGCGAATACAATACTTCCTTTTTTGTAAAAGGAAGTAAAAATGAATAAAAAATCCATTTTTTTGCCACCCTATCATTCATTATCATATTAAGGAGTTTGTATAGAGAGAAAATATAGATGATTGGAAATTTGAGTAAGATGTCAAAATTTTTAATCCTTCTGCTCTATGATCAAGTTGCTCCTTTAAGAAAACGATAATCACAGAGAATTCTCCAAAGGGTAAAAGTTGAACTCTCCTGGTTTATGTAATTAGATTTTTATACTTTGTAGATTGGTTGAAACTTGTGTGACATATATTATGACTAGAGCTCAGGTTTTGTTCAAATGCATCCATTCGCATAATTGTTTTAATAAGCATTTACAACCTTAACAGCAAAACATAAAAACGAGAAGGCCAATCATTTTTCATTCAGATGTGACAACTTTTCTCTACATTAGTGGAAAAAAACAAACATATTTTTTTGTGTGCATATTTGAAGTATTTTAAGTGTGTACATTTGCATGCATATATTAGTGACTTTTTAATACAGATAATACGGGCTTTAATCATAAACTACCAATTAAAATGTATCAACTATTTTATAATAAATTCCTCGATGCTCCAGTTTTAAAGTTTAAAGTGGGTAAGATTTAGGCTTGACTTTTTTTTTTTTAAATTTTTATGCTTTACATGCATAGACGCAGCTGCTTTTAGACGCAGCTGTAACCCATTTGGATAAACGCTGGACTCGTAACTGGATGATTGGAATTTTCGCTAAACAAACCATGTTGCATTAACTAAAGGCAGTTGAACCCAGATGTGGTATTTAAAGGCCATTCAAGGCCATATCACACGTAGCGAAATTCGTTCAACCTGACGATCAACTTCGGTTCGACTCAACCGCGAGAGCGAATTCCGATCGGAAAATCCCCGTGTGCTATGCTTTCCGAGGTTGAACGTATTCCATTCAACTTTTTATCTTCTCGACAAAAAAGTTGGATCAACCTCAACTTTCAGCCAATCAGGAGGAAGCAATCCTTTGACCTGTGACGTCAAAATACAACATGGCCTGTAACAACATCAACAACGCGTGCAAGGAATGGAATAAACTGCTAGAATAACTTCAGGTGAGTTATTATTGCTATATTTTTGTTAAAAACAAATATAAAACGTAATATATCATAAACCTCCACCTTATTATTGTGTTAAAAGGTCGATTTCTAGTTTAAAGTCGTCGTAAGAATTTCCTTGCCAAATTCGCCAATCTCGTAGTGTGTAATCTTGCCAAATCAATGAATGTTTGTAAACAATCTGAAGCAAGAGCAACGGTAATGGTCAATCCAGCAGAAATCACCCAGGCCATGTTGCTCGGCATTTTTGATTTTCCTAATTTTTTTATTAGTTAATTCTCACTACTAGGTGAGTTCAAAAGTGTTGAAAGAAAATTTTTTAGGCTCATACTTTTTTTTTTTGACTCGCCATTTTAAGTTTGTTTAGTTGCCGTTTTTGGGACCAAAAACAAGTTTTACGTAAATGCATCTAACTCGGTTAATTTTACAGCTATCAAGACAAAACAAAATCCTACATCACCAGATGGATGCCCTAGATACGATTTGCTTGCAAAATATTATTTAAATGGTGAGAAAGGTGAAGAAAAAAATTAACAATTACAAACTGAAAATTATCATTAAATACGAGTTTTAGTGCTGCAAAATTAGTAAAAGGAGGAGAGTCTCAGCTCTATTTTTTTTCTTGTGTAGATATAATATAGGACTACTTGTTGTAGAAATTTTAAACTTGAGAACTTCGTCCTTTTTTTTTGCAAACTTTTTCAAAAATGGAAAAAATCGAATTTTGGCAAAGTTTAAAGTCAAATATCTCAAAAGGGACTGAGTGAAAAATTATGAAACTGATACAGGTAACACCTTTGACATGAAAATATGATTACAATTTGATGACTGAGACTGAACTGGTACTAGAGTTATATAGGGCATTAAAGTTGGTCAAATATTGCATTTTCGCAAAGTTTAAAGCGAAATATTTCAAGAGGGACCGAGTGGAAAAAAATGAAATTAATACAGGTAGCACTTTTTTATGATATGAACCTGTGAGTACAATTTGGTGATTGAGATTCAATTGAGTTACAGTGTTACAGTCAGAGTTACAGTGCATCAAAGTTGATATATTGCATTGCACATACACAAAGTTAAAAAATAATTCATAGATAAGCTTCACTTTCTAAACATTTAACAGCAACAAAAGTTCCTGTTCTTTAATAAATCAAATTCATGCAATAGAAATGTGCACAAAAAATAAACAAATGAATAAATGAAATAAATGTTTAGCTCCTGTGTCCGAAACATTTAAGTATATACACATCATAGATCAACTGTTATTAATAATAACAAAATTTTTGTGCTACAATTTATCATCTTTTGCTTAAGTTTTCTTCTATGTAAAATACCGAAAACCCGGTTTTCACATCCAGAGATGGAGGCAGATGTTATCGTTGAGATGACATCTGCCTCCAGCTCGGTTATTCGCTCTTCCGGACTGATGAGTTCTCATAAGAACGAAACTGCAGTCTCTGGATATGATAACCGGGCTGTCTGGGAGATTATATGTGGTTCTGACTTAGCTCTGGGTTAGGGGAGGTAACTTACTGCTGATAAGTTTTCTTCTGACTTGAAATGTTTACTTGATTTTACTTGATGTTCCTAAGAACAGTAATCAGAGAAGAGACTTTTAGTTGAAATTGGTTGAATAGCTACTTATGCTTGAAACAAAACCTTTAAAAAAGCTTTTCAACTAATGTAATACATCTGCATTAATGCTTGTTCTTTGAAATGTAGCTTTTTTTAACTTGAAGTTATTTCTTTATATCGCAGACGCAGTGAGCTGTTATTGCAAATCATCTTTAGAATATTACTTTTAATATTAATTTAGTACATACATTTGCTTCCCCTGCCTTTAGAAGAGGTAAACTCATAATGTATGCATATTTCATCAAAATGAATAAATAAAATGAAAAATTGCATTTTGACATATTGAATTCAAATTATGCTTTTCGCAAAGACGAGCTGTGTTAGGACCCTACTAGTTGGGTTTCTTGCTTCTACTACTGGTTCTTGTTCCCGAAATCAACTTTATTTATATCCGACCCTCTCTATTTTACACAATCATCCTCTGCGAGCATGTTTCTCCTCCTGGGTGGTGGTGTAAACTCACATGATCCTGGGTCGGAAAATCAAAATGTCCATCAACTGCGTTCAAGTGAAGCAATTGGTTGATTGTTTAAAAACAGCACACATACCATGCCTATACTTTACGGTAATACATTAATTTCATAAAAGCTAGGGGTACTTTGCTTGTCCTCCTCCCTGTATAATATTCATGTTATATATACTTGTCTAATTTGTTTTCATAATTTTAGATTATGGGAGAAAGAATTTCATGTTATTGTGTACAGATGCAGTTATAGAGGTTGCAGTCAAAAACTGTTTGTACCAGGCCGAAGTTACTTACTGTTGAACTTTGAAATGCAATTGAAATTATATTTTAATACATATGAGTGTATGTGTATGTAACTTATTGTAAATAAAGTTTATGTATAAATTTTATGTGTCAGTTTCTCTAAAGAATTGAACACTAAGAAAAATGAACTATTTTTTTTTCCTTTCTTGGCATAGATTATAAAAGATAATGTTTTTTCAGTATGCTCTGTAAAAACATCTATGAAGCATTGTTCTTCTCAGAGAACAAAAATAAAACATCTCACAATTTCTTACTTAATTGAATGTACCTGCATGACTCAATTTAATCAATAGAACCATTTTAAGTCCAATGTTTCAAATTATGAAAAGTAATACAAACCTGCCTAAATCAGTAGAAAAGTTAGTATTCTTACGTTCTATGTAACTTATAAACTATGCAATAAGTACTTTATACTCTTCACAATTTAAAAATTTAAGTTTTGATTTTTTTAATATAATAAATTTCATGTGCATGTGTTGGAAAGATAAAATAGAATGGGTCATGTACAGAGGTTTCATATAAAAACAGTAGCCATGTATATATAAAAGTAGAAAATTTTGTTGTTTCACTTTTTGTGCATTGCTAAAAAGATTTCTATTTTAACAACTACACTTGTTCTACATTCAATAGCAAAATAATAATACTTAGACAAGGTTGAGTTTTTGACAAAAAAAAAAAAACCTGTGTTTGACATGACATTTGTTACACTGTAAAAGTAGTTATAGATATTAAAACTGTTACATCTTGTTTTCAACGTAGTTTTGTTTTAAACTTTTTAATAACTTAATTTATTTGTAACAATTAGATACAATTAATTTTATCAATCAAAAAGTCTTTCTGGGAAAGGATTTATGAAATGTCTCTTTTCTTTTGAGTAAAAGTGAAACTTAGTTGATCAGCACTCAATAGTTAAGTATATTAATATCTAAATATTTTGAATGGTGCTATTTACTTTTTTTTATGTTCTTAATTTTTTCTCTAATATAAATATTCTCTGTTTATAGAGAAGCTAATAGTTGCTTGATACAACCAAAGACATAAGTGTCAAAAACATAAATATCAATTCTAATAGCTTTTGTAGTGGTTATCTCTAAATTCAGGATGTCTCAGAAAAAGTATGATGGGAAAGTTTTAGACAAAACAATATACCCCTGTTCAGCATCAATCGAGAGGATATTCTCCAGTTTTGAATTGATCCATTCCAAACTTAGAAATGGACAAGGTGTGCAAAAGGGTTTGAAATTAGTATTTTCACACTGTATGCATTGAGGAGAAAAGATTTAGAGTGGAAATAAATGTAAATGTTGAATAAAGATGCAAGTTTTATTAAAGTTTGCAAATTAAACTAGAAAAATATATGCATTGCCTTGCACTTTCAGCTTTAAAAACTTTAAGGAATAAATAGTCATTATTATTGTTACTATTCAATATACCGCTATTTCCAAAACTTTTTATCCTATACTAATAGTAGCTCTTTTATTCATCTATCTCATTCTACAGACACGCAGCTTGTTGAATCAACATTCAGTTTGTTATTTTTTACTAAACATATATTTTTTTATCTAAAACAGTCGAAAAGTTTCCTTTAGTGTATGAAATCAAAGTACTTTAAACTGAGAATCATTTGTTGTAGTAATTTTATAGTAAATACAATTTTTTAGTCAGTTTTTTGGGCAGATAAGTGTTTAAAAGTAATAACTTAGAAATGTCCATTAACTTGATCTATAATTGCTGTTATTAAATTTTTGTCACATATTTTAAAGTGGTAGACAAGTTTAATGGTTTAAAAATCACAACTTTTACATTAATACACAAGTTATTTATAAATATCGACTCTTGCTCAGGTCCAGATCTGCATGCCCGCAGGGGGGGGGGGGGGCAACGACCCAAAAAATTGGAAAACTTTTTAAATAAACGAATACACTTAATCCTTCAACGTTGCAAACACATTTGGGACATTTCTGTAAAGTATCAAGATAATTTAAAAAAAAAAAATATTTTGGAAAATCAGCAAATATGAAATAATACAAAGAATTACCTTAACATGAGCCACGAAAATGTCCGTTTCAAATAAAATTATTCAAAAACACCTTTAAATACATTATGAAAAGCAGCAAGACTAATCAAAGTGTAAAAAACGTAATAATCACATAAAAGTTACCTACATTTGCAAAAAAAAAAACCTTGCTATTGGATCCAGAAAGATGAATAAAACATATTCATCTTTCTGAATCCTTTACATTTTTTCACATCTTTACATTTTTTAATGTAATTTTTTTTTATATAATCCATTGATTTTGTAATGAACTTATGCGTAAAATGAGAAAAAGAAAAATCAGGAGTGAAAAATTTCAAACTCCCTCAAAAGCAAAATACGTCAAAAAAAAAAAAAAAAAAAAAAAAAAAAAAAAAAAAAAAAAAAAAAAAAATTGTGTGAAAATTAAAATAGCGAGGTAAAACATAAATAAATAATAATATTGAATTTTAAAAAAAGTGAAGAAAAGCTTCCATGTTTTTATTCAATTCTTATCGGGGGAGGGGGGATCAAAATTTATAGATCCAGGCCTGCTTTTACTCATAGTTATTAAGTAAAAGGGCTGTTATCGCTGCATTGAGCTAGTAAAATTAAGATGTTTATAAATCCCTTTTTTATAATTTTGAAAGATTGAAACTTTCAAAACTGTAATTTATTTACAGCTTTGAAATAAATTGAGAAAAAAAACCCCCCATTAAATCCAAAAAAACATTGCTCAGAGTACATTGTGCTAACTCGCCTAAAATGGTAGACAGAAGCCACGTTTAGGATCAACCCTTCGTTTGAGAGCCTGGCAACCCTGTTCAACTTCTCCAAGAGAAAGTTGAATGAAAGCTTGAAGTTGAACGGTTAGGTTGAACGAATTTCGTTACGTGTGACATGGCCTTCACACGTAGCGAAATTCGTTCAACCTGACGATCAACTTCGGTTCGACTCAACCGCGAGAGCGAATTCCGACCGGAAAATCCCAGTGTGCTATGCTTTCCGAGGTTGAACGTATTCCATTCAACTTTTTATCTTCTCGACAAAAAAGTTGGATCAACCTCAACTTTCAGCCAATCAGGAGGGAGCAATCCTCTGACCTGTGACGTCAAAATACAACATGGCCGCCTGTAACAACATCAACAACGCGTGCAAGGAATGGAATAAACTGCTAGAATAACTTCAGGTGAGTTCTTATTACTATATTTTTGTTAAAACAAATATAAAACGTAATATATCATAAACCTCCACCTTATTATTGTGTTAAAAGGTCGATTTCTAGTTTAAAATCGTCGTAAGAATTTCCTTGCCAAATTCTCCAATCTCGTAGTGTGTAATCTTGCCAAATCAATGAATACTTGTAAATAATCTGAAGTAAGAGCAACGGTAATGGTCAATCCAGTAGAAATCACCCAGGCCATGTTGCTCGGCATTTTTGATTTTCCTAATTTTTTTATTAGTTAATTCTCACTACTAGGTGAGTTCAAAAGTGTTGAAAGAAAATTTTTTAGGCTCATACTTTTTTTTTTTAACCGGCCACTTTAAGTTTGTTTAGTTGCCGTTTTTCGAACCAAAAACAAGTTTACGTAAATGCATCTAACTCGGTTAATTTTACAGCTATCAGGACAAAACAAAATCCTACATCACCAGAAGGATGCCGTAGATACGATTTGCTTGCAAAATATTATTTAAATGGTGAGAAAGGTGAAGAAAAAAAATAACAATTACAAATTGAAAATTATCATTAAATACGAGTTTTAGTGCTACAAAATTAGTAAAAGGAGGAGAGTCTCAGCTCTAATTTTTTTCATTGTTTAGATATAAAATAAGACTACTTGTTGTAGAAATTTTAAACTTGAGAACTTCGTCCTTTTTTTTTGCAACCTTTTTCAAAAATGGAAAAAATCGAATTTTGGCAAAGTTTAAAGTCAAATATCTCAAAAGGGACTGAGTGAAAAATTATGAAACTGATACAGGTAACACCTTTGACATGAAAATATGATTACAATTTGATGACTGAGGCTGAACTGGTATTAGAGTTATTGGGTATTAAAGTTGGTCAAATATTGCGTTTTCGCAAAGTTTAAAGCGAAATATTTCAAGAAGGACCGAGTGGAAAAAAATGAAATTAATACAGGTAACACCTTTTTATGATATGAACCTGTGATTACAATTTGGTGACTGAGATTCAACTGAGTTACAGTGTTACAGTCAGAGTTACGGCGCATCAAAGTTGATATATTGCATTGCACATACAAAAAGTTAAAAATTAATTCATAGATAAGCTTCACTTTCCAAACATTTAACAGCAACAAAAGTTCCTCTTCTCTAATAAATCAAATTCATGCAATAGAAATATGCACAAAAAATAAACAAATGAATAAATGAAATAAATGTTTAGCTCCTGTATCCGAAACATTTAAGTATATACACATCATAGATTAATTGTTATTAATAATAACACAATTTTTGTGCTACAATTTATCATCTTTTTCTTAGGTTTTCTTCTGCATGTAAAATACCAAACACCCGGTTATCACATCCAGAGATGGAGGCAGATGTTATCGTTGAGATGACATCTGCCTCCAGCTCGGTTATTCGCTCTTCCGGACTGATGAGTTCTCATGAGAACGAAACTGCAGTCTCTGGATATGATAACCGGGCTGTCTGGGAGATTATATGTGGTTCTGACTTAGCTCTGGGTTAGGGGAGGTAACTTACTGCTGATAAGTTTTCTTCTGACTTGAAATGTTTACTTGATTTTACTTGATGTTCCTAAGAACAGTAATCAGAGAAGAGACTTTTAGTTGAAATTGGTTGAATAGCTACTTATGCTTGAAACAAAACCTTTAAAAAAGCTTTTCAACTAATGTAATACATCTGCATTAATGCTTGTTCTTTGAAATGTAGCTTTTTTTAACTTGAAGTTATTTCTTTATATCGCAGACGCAGTGAGCTGTTATTGCAAATCATCTTTAGAATATTACTTTTAATATTAATTTAGTACATACATTTGCTTCCCCTGCCTTTAGAAGAGGTAAACTCATAATGTATGCATATTTCATCAAAATGAATAAATAAAATGAAAAATTGCATTTTGACATATTGAATTCAAATTATGCTTTTCGCAAAGACGAGCTGTGTTAGGACCCTACTCGTTGGGTTTCTTGCTTCTACTACTGGTTCTTGTTCCCGAAATCAACTTTATTTATATCCGACCCTCTCTATTTTACACAATCATCCTCTGCGAGCATGTTTCTCCTCCTGGGTGGTGGTGTAAACTCACATGATCCTGGGTCGGAAAATCAAAATGTCCATCAACTGCGTTCAAGTGAAGCAATTGGTTGATTGTTTAAAAACAGCACACATACCATGCCTATACTTTACGGTAATACATTAATTTCATAAAAGCTAGGGGTACTTTGCTTGTCCTCCTCCCTGTATAATATTCATGTTATATATACTTGTCTAATTTGTTTTCATAATTTTAGATTATGGGAGAAAGAATTTCATGTTATTGTGTACAGATGCAGTTATAGAGGTTGCAGTCAAAAACTGTTTGTACCAGGCCGAAGTTACTTACTGTTGAACTTTGAAATGCAATTGAAATTATATTTTAATACATATGAGTGTATGTGTATGTAACTTATTGTAAATAAAGTTTATGTATAAATTTTATGTGTCAGTTTCTCTAAAGAATTGAACACTAAGAAAAATGAACTATTTTTTTTTTCCTTTCTTGGCATAGATTATAAAAGATAATGTTTTTTCAGTATGCTCTGTAAAAACATCTATGAAGCATTGTTCTTCTCAGAGAACAAAAATAAAACATCTCACAATTTCTTACTTAATTGAATGTACCTGCATGACTCAATTTAATCAATAGAACCATTTTAAGTCCAATGTTTCAAATTATGAAAAGTAATACAAACCTGCCTAAATCAGTAGAAAAGTTAGTATTCTTACGTTCTATGTAACTTATAAACTATGCAATAAGTACTTTATACTCTTCACAATTTAAAAATTTAAGTTTTGATTTTTTTAATGTAATAAATTTCATGTGCATGTGTTGGAAAGATAAAATAGAATGGGTCATGTACAGAGGTTTCATATAAAAACAGTAGCCATGTATATATAAAAGTAGAAAATTTTGTTGTTTCACTTTTTGTGCATTGCTAAAAAGATTTCTATTTTAACAACTACACTTGGTCTACATTCAATAGCAAAATAATAATACTTAGACAAGGTTGAGTTTTTGACAAAAAAAAAAAAAAAAAAACCTGTGTTTGACATGACATTTGTTACACTGTAAAAGTAGTTATAGATATTAAAACTGTTACATCTTGTTTTCAACGTAGTTTTGTTTTAAACTTTTTAATAACTTAATTTATTTGTAACAATTAGATACAATTAATTTTATCAATCAAAAAGTCTTTCTGGGAAAGGATTTATGAAATGTCTCTTTTCTTTTGAGTAAAAGTGAAACTTAGTTGATCAGCACTCAATAGTTAAGTATATTAATATCTAAATATTTTGAATGGTGCTATTTACTTTTTTTTATGTTCTTAATTTTTTCTCTAATATAAATATTCTCTGTTTATAGAGAAGCTAATAGTTGCTTGATACAACCAAAGACATAAGTGTCAAAAACATAAATATCAATTCTAATAGCTTTTGTAGTGGTTATCTCTAAATTCAGGATGTCTCAGAAAAAGTATGATGGGAAAGTTTTAGATAAAACAATATACCCCTGTTCAGCATCAATAGAGAGGATATTCTCCAGTTTTGAATTGATCCATTCCAAACTTAGAAATGGACAAGGTGTGCAAAAGGTTTTGAAATTAGTATTTTCACACTGTATGCATTGAGGAGAAAAGATTTAGAGTGGAAATAAATGTAAATGTTGAATAAAGATGCAAATTTTATTAAAGTTTGCAAATTAAACTAGAAAAATGTATGCATTGCCTTGCACTTTCAGCTTTAAAAACTTTAAGGAATAAATAGTCATTATTATTGTTACTATTCAATATACTGCTATTTCCAAAACTTTTTATCCTATACTAATAGTTGCTCTTTTATTCATCTTTCTCATTCTACAGACACACAGCTTGTTGAATCAACATTCAGTTTGTTATTTTTTACTAAACATATATTTTTTTATCTAAAACAGTCGAAAAGTTTCCTTTAGTGTATGAAATCAATGTATTTTAAACTGAGAATCATTTGTTGTAGGAATTTTATAGTAAATACAATTTTTTTAGTCAGGTTTTTGGGCAGATAAGTGTTTTAAAAGTAATAACTCAGAAATGTCTATTCACTTGATCCATAATTGCTGTTATTAAATTTTTGTGACATTTTAAAGTGGTAGACAAGTTTAATGGTTTAAAAATCACAACTTTTACATTAACAGACAAGTTATTTATAAATATCGACTCTTACTCAGGTCCAGATCTGCATGCCCGCAGGTGGGGGGGGGGGGGCAACGACCCAAGAAATTGGAAAACTTTTTAAATAAACGAATATACTTAAACCTTCAACATTTGGGACATTTCTGTAAATTATCAGGATAATTAAAAAAAAAATTATTTTGGAAAATCAGCAAATGTGAAATAATACAAAGAATTACCTTAACATGAGCCACGAAAATGTCCGTTTCAAATAAAATTGTTCAAAAACACCTTTAAATACATTATGAAAAGCAGCAAGACTAATCAAAGTGTAAAAAACGTAATAATCACATAAGAGTTACCTACATTTGCAAAAAAAAAAAAAAAACCTTGCTATTGGATCCAGAAAGACGAATAAAACATATTCTTCTTTCTGCATCTTTACATTTTTTCACATCTTTACGTTTTTTAATGTAATTTTTTTTATATAATGCATTGATTTTGTAATGAACTTATACGTAAAATGAGAAAAAGAAAAATCAGGAGTGAAGAATTTCAAACTCCCTCAAAAGAAAAATACGTCAAAAAAAGAAAAAACCTCTGTATGAAAATTAAAATAGCGAGGTAAAACATAAATAAATAATAATATTGAATTTAAAAAAAAGTGAAGAAAATCTTCCATGTTTTTATTCAATTCTTATCGGGGGAGGGGGGGGATCAAAATTTATAGATCCAGGCCTGCTTTTACTCATAGTTATTAGGTAAAAGGGCTGTTATCGCTGCATTGAGCTAGTAAAATCAAGATGTTTATAAATCCCTTTTTTATAATTTTGAAAGATTGCAACTTTCAAAACTGTAATTTATTTTCAGCTTTGAAATATATTGAGAAAAAAAAACCCAATAAATCCAAAAAACATTGCTCAGAGTACATTGTGCTAACTCGCCTAAAATGGTAGACAGAAGCCACGTTTAGAATCAACCCTTCGTTTGAGAGCCTGGCAACCCTGTTCAACTTCTCCAAGAGAAAGTTGAATGAAAGCTTGAAGTTGAACGGGTAGGTTGAGCGAATTTCGTTACGTGTGACATGGCCTATAGATACACAACGAGAAGCCGGTTTCATGGGACCTTTTACTAGCTCAATACAGCAATAACAGCCCTTTTACCTAATAACAATGAGTAAAAGCAGGCCTGGATCTGTAAGTTTTGATCCCCCCTCCCCCGATAAGAATTAAATAAAAACATGAAAGCTTTTCTTCACTATTTTTTTAAAATTCAATATTATTATTTATTTATGTTTTGACTCGCTATTTTGATGATCATACAAAGGTTTTTTTTTTTTTTTGATCAATCACGATTGCTTATTGTTCTCATTTGACAGTCCTTGACGTTGTGGTTCCTTTTTCAGCTTGGATCAGCAGCATCTCCGCCCACCGGCGGCGGCACGGCTGCTGTGGTCCTGAGCACTGTTCCCCGGAATCCACTTCTGCAGGGTGGTGGCGTCCATATCCTACACACGCATGCTCATACACCCTCGCCTACACGCACGAGCATTTACACACATACACAGGCCTACGTGCATACACTTAAGCCTGTACACACATAACCACATAGGAGGAGGGGCATGCTCGGGGGGGGGGAGCCATTTCTAGAAACAATAACTCTAATAAGTAGGGTCTTGTCGCAACTCGTGATTGCGAAAAACATAATTTGAATTCAAAGTTTCAGAATTCAAATTCGAGTTGATTGGAGGAAGAGGGTCACAGGTTTTAAACTTTTTTTTCCGACTTATTTTGTTTTTGAGGGAGTTTGAAATTCTTAACTCCTGATTTTTTTCCTCTCATTTAAAGTATAAGTTCATTACAAAATCAACGGACCGTAAGAAACTTTTTGCAATAGAATTTTTGTTTTATCCATCTTTCTAGGTCCAATAGCAAGTTTTTTTTTTTTTTTTGCAAATGTTGGTAACTCTTATGTAACTATTACGTTTTTTACACTTTGATTAGTCTTGCTGCTTTTCATAATGTATTTAAAGGTTTTTTTTTATAATTTATTTGAAACGCACATTTTCGTGGCTCATGTTAAGGTAATTCTATGTAATTATTTCACATTTGCTGATTTTCCAAAATAAAATCTTTTAATTATCATGATACTTTACAGAAATGTCCCAAATGTGTTTGCAACGTTGAAGGTTTAAGTGTATTCGTTTATTTAAAAAGTTTTCCAATTTCTTGGGTCGTTGCTCCACCACCTGCGGGCATGCAGATCTGGACCTGAGTAAGAGTCGATATTTATAAATAACTTGTCTATTAATGTAAAAGTTGTGATTTTTAAACCAGTAAACTTGTCTACCACTTAAAAATATGTGACAAAATTTAATAACAGCAATTATAAATTAAGTAAATCGACATTTTTGAGTTATTACTTTTAAACACTTATCCGCCCAAAACCTGACTAAAAAATTTGTATTTACTATAAAATTACTACAACAAATGATTCTCAGTTAAAAGTATTTTGATTTCATACACTAGAGGAAACTTTTCGACTATTTTAGATAAAAAAAATATATGTTTAGTAAAAAATCCCAAACAGAATGTTGATTCAACAAGCTGCTTGTCTGTAGAATGAGAGAGATGAATAAAAGAGCTACTATTAGTATAAGATAACAAGTATTGGAAATAGCAGTATATTGAATAGTAACAATAATAATGACTATTTATTCCTTAAATTTTTTAAAGCTGAAAGTGCAAGGCAATGCATACATTTGTCTAGTTTAATTTTCAAACTTTAATAAAATTTGCATCTTTAGTCAACATTTACATTTATTCCCTCTCTAAATCTTTTTCCTCAAAGCATACAGTGATAAAATACTAATATCAAATCCTTTTGCACACCTTGTCTATTTCTAAGTTTGGAATGGATCAATTCAAAACTGAAGAATATCCTCTATATTGATGCTGAACAGGGGTATATTGTTTTGTCTAAAACTTTCCCATCATACTTTTGCTGAGACATCCTGAATTGAGAGATAACCGCTACAAATCGCTATTAGAGTTGGTATTTAAGTTTTTGACACTTGCGTCTTTGGTTGTATCAAGCAACTATTAGTTCCTCTATAAACAGAGAATATTTATATTAGAGAAAAAATAAATAACATAAAAAATGTAAATAGCACCATTCAAAATATTTAGATACTATTATACTGAACTATTGAGTGCTGATCAACTTAGTTTCATTTTTACTCAAAAGAAAAGAGACATTGCATAAATCCTTTCCCAGAAAGCCTTTTTGGTTGATAAAATTAATTGTATCTAATTGCTACAAATAAATTAAGTTATTAAAAAGTTTAAAACAAAACTACTTTGAAAACAAGCTGTAACAGTTATCCATAACTACTTTTACAGTGTAACAAGTTTACAGGAAAATTTATCAATTAATTTTAATCAAACTTATTAATTGAACTATTAATTTTAATGATATAATGTGAAATAATTTTTCAGCATCAGGAAACCATATGTGTTTATAAAAATTATCAATGTCAGTATTGGAGTTTTTAACAAGTCATGTCAAAAACAGGTTTTTTTTTTTTTTGTCAAAACCTCAACCTCGTCTAAGTATTATTATTTTGCTATTGAATGTACACCAAGAGTAGTTGTTGAAATAGAAATCTTATTAGCAATGCACAAAAAGTGGAATAACAAAATTTTCTACTTTTATATATACATGCTACTGTTTTTATATGAAACCTTTATACATGACCCATTCTATTTTATCTTTCCAACACATGCACATGAAATTTATTACTTTAAAAAAAATCAAAACTTAAATTTTTATACAGTGAAGAGTATAAAGTACTTATTGCATAGTTTACAAGTTACATAGAACGCAAGAATACCAACTTTTTTACTGATTTAGGCAGGTTTGTACTACTTTTCATAGTTTGAAAAATTGGACTTAAATGATTCTATTGATTTAATTGAGTCATGCAGGTACATTCAATTAAGTAAGAAATTGTGAGTTGTTTTATTTTGTTCTCTGAGAAGAACAATGCTTCATAGATGTTTTTACAGAGCATACTGAAAGAACATTATCTTTTATAATATATACCAAGAAAGAAAAAAAAATTAAAAAATAGTTCATTTTTTCTAGTATTCTTTAGAGAAACTGACACATAAAACTTATACATAAACTTTATTTACAATAAGTTTCATACACACACACATTCATATGTATTAATACATAATTTCAATTACATTTCAAAGTTCAACAATAATTAACTTCGCCCTGGAACAAACCGTTTTTGACTGCAACCTCTAGAACTGCATCTGTACACAATAACTTGAAATTCTTTCTCACATAATCTAAAATTATGAAAACAAATTAGACAAATATATGTAACATGAATATTATACAGGGTGGAGGACAGGCAAAGTACCCCCTAGCTTTTATGAAATGTAAAATCAATGTATTTCAGTAAAGTATAGGCATGGTGTGTGTGCTGTTTTTAAACAATCCACATGTTATACCAGACAGCCCGGTTATCATATCCAGAGACACAGTTTCGTTTTTATTAGAACTCATCAGTCCGGAAGAGCGAATAACCGAGCTGGAGGCAGATGTCATCTCAGCGATAACATCTGCCTCCAGCCTCTGAATGTGATAACTGGGTGTCTGGTATATTATATGCAGAAGAAAATTTAAGTAAACGATGTTAAATTGTAGCAAAAAAATGTGTTGTTATTAATAACAATTGATTTATGATGTGTATATACTTAAATGTTTAGGACAAAGGAGCTAAACATTTATTTCATTTATTTATTTTTTGTGCGTATTTCTATTGCATGAATTTAATTTATTAAAGAAGATGAACTTTTGTTGCTATTAAATGTTTGGAAAGTGAAGCTTATCTATGAATTAATATTTAACTTTGTGTATGTGTAATGCAATATTTGGCCAACTTTGATGCTCTATAACTCTAGTACCAGTTGAGTCTCAGTCATCAAATTGTAATCATATTTTCATGTCATAAAAAAGGTGTTACCTGTATCAATTTCATAATTTTTCAGTAGTCCGTTTTGAGATATTTGACTTTAAACTTAGCCAAAATTTGATTTTTTCCATTTTTGAAAAAGTTTGCAAAAAAAAGGACAAAGTTCTCAAGTTTAAAATTCCTACAACAAGTAGTCCTATATTATATCTACACAAGAAAAAAAATATAGCTTAGACTCTCCTCCTTTTACTAATTTTGTTGCACTAAAACTCGTATTTTATGCTAATTTTCTGTTTGTAATTGTTAATTTTTTTCTTCACCTTTCTCACCATTTAAATAATATTTTGCAAGCAAATGGTATCTACGGCATCCTTCTGGTGATGTAGGATTTTGTTTTGTCCTGATAGCTGTAAAATTAACCGAGTTAGGTGCATTTACGTAAAACTTGTTTTTGGTCCAAAAAACGGCATTTAAACGAACTTAAAATGGCGGGTTAAAAAAAAGTACGAGCCTAAAAAATTTTCTTTCAACACTTTTGAACTCACCTAGTAGTGAGAATTAACTAATAAAAAAATTAGGAAAATCAAAAATGCCGAGCAACATGGCCTGGGTGATTTCTACTGGATTGACCATTACCGTTGCTCTTACTTCAGATTATTTACAAACATTCATTGATTTGGCAAGATTACACACTACGAGATTGGCGAATTTGGCAAGGAAATTCTTACGACGACTTTTAACTAGAAATCGACCTTTTAACACAATAAGGTGGAGGTTTATGATACATTACGTTTTATGTTTGTTTTTAACAAAAATATAGTAATAATAACTCACCTGAAGTTATTCTAGCAGTTTATTCCATTCCTTGCACGCGTTGTTGATGTTGTTACAGGCGGCCATGTTGTATTTTGACGTCACAGGTCAGAGGATTGCTTCCTCCTGATTGGCTGAAAGTTGAGGTTGATCCAACTTTTTTGTCGAGAAGATAAAAAGTTGAATGGAATACGTTCAACCTCGGAAAGCATAGCACACGGGGATTTTCCGGTCGGAATTCGCTCTCGCGGTTGAGTCGAACCGAAGTTGATCGTCAGGTTGAACGATTTTCGCTACGTGTGACATGGCCTTTAAGTAGACGGACAAGCGTCTAAAACGCACATGCGGTTGGCTAAGTGCATGCGCGCAAATAGCTTTACAGTAGCCGTCCTCATCACTGATCCTCGTAGGTAAGGCTTTTTTCCCATTTAGATTCAAGATTTGCACTTTCTATAGCTGCCAGTGCAGGCACGTAGCTAGAACTTTGTTAGGGGGGGGGGGGGGGTCCAAGGTTGCACGAACTTCAAAAGAGGAGGCATGCTAAAGTAGAATTAGTAGCTGATAATTACATAAGATAAATCCAAATAAAACTGATTATTAAAATATGATAATTAACTAAAATTAATTAAATAACTGAAATTAATAGAGTCATTAGTTAAAATTAGTTAACAATTTTATGTTAAGTGGTAAATTAATTATTGTCAGTTTGTAAATTAACATTAAACTAAAAGTTATCACATACAAAGTTTCCAAATATGGGTGAAACTCTGTCCTCCTGAAAATAAGTGATATATTTTCTATTAATAAAAAGGACACAATAAAAGAAAAACTGAAAACGAAAACTGCACTAGAAATTACTTGGAAAATGCATGCGATAATTTAATGAAATATTAAAGCTTTGTAATATATTTCATTTGTACTTATGCCATTTTATTTGAAAACTAGAAAGTCACGCGTCAAATTGCTTCAACTTTTCTTCATTTGAACGAAGCAATTGCCTGTTTGGTGATATTTTGATAGTTGAAATTTTAACTCTAACACCAGTGGATTAACCCTAAACTCAAGTAGATAGCGTTCATTATTTTCGTTTCTTCATTCCTCTGAGATGACACAGTCTTACCAGTAAAACTGTTAAGTTACCGGATCGAGTTCAGCCTTGTCACAATAAAGCCTTTCCCTGCATGTTAAACATTACCAAAACATATTATCAAATTACATATCATGCCGTGGCGCCAAATTCATTGTTGAAACACGCGGGTTACTTGATTATCGGCACTATTTATATGAAAATTAATAAATCTATATCTATGGAGTCGAATGTATAACTATATGAGTGTTACCTAACGTAACCCTGTCCAATTTGAACAACATTTCAGGTAAAACCCCACAACTCTCTCAACGAAATTATTAACAAGGTTTCATTTAAAAAGCTTGAATTAGTTTTTTATTTATTTACATTAAAAATATTCTTTTGATAATACGAAATAGAATGATATTTCCAACCTTATCCGTTTTCTAATTATCATTCCTAATCATC
Source organism: Uloborus diversus (assembly GCF_026930045.1). Lineage (NCBI taxonomy): Eukaryota > Metazoa > Arthropoda > Arachnida > Araneae > Uloboridae > Uloborus > Uloborus diversus. Next base: position 97,778,174 of record NC_072736.1, read on the forward strand.
AATTAAAAGCTGGAACAAACTATTAACTCTTTGAGGGACGGAGGCTTCCTTTGATGCAACCATTTATATATATATATATATTTTTCTTTCTTCAACCAACTAACACAGTGATTTCAGTTAGCTGCAAAAAAAAAGAGAAGCAAGAAATAAATGGTGTTCTCAAGTGAAGTCACTAGTCCTCAAAGGGTGAAAGCTGTTCGAAAAAATTTTAAAGACCGAAAAAGGCGTATTGCCGTTTTTTTATCATTATTTTTTTTCTTTCTAATGGGGCTGTGTTAGAGGCTTTAGCCTTTTGCGGAACAAGTGCAAACCAACGATATGGCATATGCCACCATTAAGGCGCGGATGTGAATGTCACAGGAAAATTTGATGCCCAGTTTCCACCATATAGAGACACTTGAGCTCTCTTCGATGCGAAACTGCAAAAGGAATTTAATTTTGTCAAGAGCATTCACAGTCAAACAACCTAAGGGATCTTTTGCATGCCGATTAATGGAATGTATACCTAATGAATTAAATTAAGCATCTGCGTAATTTTCTTTTAACAACATGTAATTTTCTTTAAACAACAGCTTTTGTCGGATGTCTTTTCATCCATAAGCTCATTATTTTTTGCATTGAAAAAGGCGTTCCCTGTAACGCCGAAACACGTGTCTGCGGTAATTTACAAATTTGTGCTTCTACTTACGTTGTTTGTTCTGACTTTAACATGTTGTTAATTTTGACAACAATACATATCATATTTTACGGCGCAGGTAATGATTTTTTTTTCTTTACTACGATGTTAGCAAAACACTCTATTGCAAGAAATAGTAAATATCTTTAGCTTGAAGAAAATAAGAGTTTAAAAAAAAGTCAATATAGAAACGAAAAACTCAAAAGAATTTACCTCGTATTCACCTTTTTTGTTTCTTTGCTTGTAACGCAGTAAATAGCGGTAATTTTCACCTAGTAATTTATAGTTAAATGCAGATGTCTGTTTTTTGCTACGTTTAATGCTACCTTCACAATTTACTAAAGATGGATGCATGGATGCTAATTAAATAACTCCTTAGTACAAAGCCAGTGAATAACAGTCGGAAAATGTATTCCAATGATGCAAAAATACAAATATGTTTTATGGAACAACCTCGAATAGTAGATTTTTTCGTCAATTAAAATGGCTGTTTTTCTTTTGGGATCATAGAATCACAATTCAGTAAGATTTAAAAGTAATCATTTTTAATAAATTACTTATTACATGCGTTAATATGACCGAACTTGTAATTTCATAAACTGATCACAGTTAAATATTCAAGTAATTTTCAATTTCATTTTTCTATAAAATTTTGATACCGCGAAAAGCTTTTTACATCAACTTCAAGTTTTATTTATTCATTTGTTTTATTCATTTTACATTCAAACACGAATTATTTTTTGGCATTTAATATGTTCCATGATAATGCTTAAATATTGAGGGGGAAATATCAGTAAAAAAGTCTACGTAATTTGTTACTCAGAAAGGAGGGAGATGCTAAAAATAATCTAAAAGTTCAAATAAAACTTGTATCAAAATATAAAATGAATCTGAAATGAACCATGCCAAAAAATATAAAGAGTTAATATGAAAAAAAAATCAATAATTATTTTTTTTCAACCTCAAACACACGAAATGTGTTGAATTTCTTTTTTCGCCGCTGACTTAGAATCTAAAATTATTTTTTAAATGGAAAAACACATTAACACGTAAAATTGCTCGTATTATTAAGAAAACTTTAAAAGGGAGCACTGCGACTTACCTAGTTTGGGTAAACTTAATTTTCTTTTGCATACAATTTTTTTGTTCAAGATATGTTTCCTATAAGTATGACGTAGATAAAAACTGCGTGTTAAAACAGAAAAGAATCGGAATTCAATTACTCATTCACCAGAAACACACCTCACTCTAGCTGTCTTTCGCACAACATGCGTCTACGAAATCCACGAAAATCCAAAAAGAAAGGAGAAAGAAATAAAGAAAACCACGCCAATGAGACTGTGGGATACGACGAAAGTGGCAATAAAAGCTTGTTTTTACTTTGCCGATGGCAATTTGATGGATCAAAGGCGAGGGGGCTGAATTTCAAGGTCACACGACCCAGCTGGTTTGAAAGAAGAAAGGGACATTTCCCCGTTTCGGACAAAGCAAAAAGCAGCAAGCTCTAGTTGTTGCACGAGGTTCTCGTGTTCTGAATTGACTCGAGCGCTGAAAAAATTGCCGATTGATGGGAATATTTAAGGGGAAAATGCTGCGTTTTATAAAGACATTATCATTCGGAAAATTTTGTTGATGCGAGATGCAACAACTGAGAAAAAAAGACAGGGGTCTTTCGGGAAGGGGGGGGGGGTCCGGACCCCATGGACCCCCCCCACCCTTGGCCAGTGGCTGCCGGAGTTGTGTATCTAGTTATGTTACATCTATGGTTGAACCACGTTGCATCCGTAGTGATTACAAACTCGATAGCTAGTCTCTAATGTTATCCCATGGAATGCTTAGTTATAATATTGGTGACAATAGAGAACTCTAATATTTTGAGGAACTGCTCCGCCATCCTCTTTTCATAGTGCCATGTATGGGGTTCAACTTTATCCCCTGATCGCAGCTTATGTATTGACACGAGGAATCGCCCACCATCGTGGGATTAATCGCCGGATTTCCTCTTATGCCTGCTATGATGAAGTAGCTCATTTGAACGTTGAATAAATGCCTTTGTGCTTGAAAAGAAAAATTAGAAATACCAACGCATAACTACAGAAATAATTTTGCAAAATAATCTGCAATTTTGTGCAATTACACGTTGTTATTTTTTATTTTTCTAGTGCATTGTGCTTCTTGATTGTGGTTTCTTATTAAATCATCATTAATACATATTTCTAGTTTCTTAAAGAATTCATCATAGCAGTCATAGGAAAAAAGCAAGCCTTTACCCCCAAAATGGCGGATAATTTCTCAAGTTGTGTTCGAGGGCGTTAGAGTACGCAACAGCATGTTTTGTACGAAGTCAGAAAATTAGAAAGCTGTGAGTAGGGGGATAAAGCGGTTTTAGTTACTTCTTTTATGATTTACTTACTTGTGGCACGGTAGAAGGCGTTGCATGTAAACACAGTTCCGAAGAAGAGCGATCCCGGCGGTTTGAAGTACATGGGGAGCGGAACCTGTGTCGGTATGGCGTTTGAAAACGAGAAACAGAAAGCGATTGTGTAGAACCAGTGAGAAAACGCTGCTCGTCTTCCTCTGGAAGTACATCTTCATTCCTAAAAATCATAACGTTTTTACCAACATGAAAAGCTTTACCGTACATTAAGAACATTGGTCTCGTGGCAATATAAATATGTTCCTAATCCCTCCCCCTCTCTTTCCTAAGCAGAAATTAACTCTCTTAAAGTCATGCGTTTTGCTATTAGTGTCATACTATACTATACGTAATCGTCTTTAAAATTACAGTTGAAATTTTGTCCTAGGCGATTAAAAAAAAAAAAAAAACGCGCAAAGGTATTATTAACTCTCTCTCTCTCTCTCTAAATGCTCGTTTGATAACAGTTGATAATCATTATGTTCTTTTTTCACCATTTCTATCCTTTGTAGGGGAACGGAAAAGAAACTTTACCTGGGTTTGGTACAGTTAGATGACAATCGTTCAGCTGTTTAATCACACACAATGGAAAAATAGAGCTAATTCGGAAAGTTTCTCTAAAATAGTTATCCCTTAGGATGTAAGGAATAAATCAACAGAAATACCATACTAATTTTAGTTGAAATCATTTGAGGTTTTTATTATAAACTAGTTTTTCCAGAATTCAACTTTACTTTTTCCCCGAACCCAATACCGAGTTTCTAATCATTGACATTACCTGCAGCATCTCTTTCTTGACCGTCTAAATCTCCAGATCATTTCAAATAACTTTGAAACCCCTAAAATATTTCTTCAAAAACGAATTTATCATATGTAATAAGACTGCAACTATTGAATATAAGAACGATATATTTATTGTTTTAAACTCTAAGACCTTATTTCAATTACTTTCAGATCCTAATGTGTTTTTACTTAATGATGCATTTAAACATTGATTAACTGCTTAGTTTTAGTTAACTTAAAAGGATTAACTTTTCGGTATTTGTTTACAACATTGGATGAGCCTAATTATGTTTGTTTCTTTTTCTCGACACTTTCCATGTATACTTATTTATATCCGAAAGTAAGTTAAAAAGAAACTGATTTATTTTATATGGTCCTTAGCTCCTTAGTACCTGTCTAAAGTGTTAAAGGTCAACCATACTTTTATTATTCCCACAGAATAGTGTAAGGGCAAAGAAAAAACAAAGCAGTTCTCACCTGCGATCAACTCGAAGAATGCTTCCAATGGTAGGGAACGGTGCTCGACACACATTCCCCAATGACCCCTTCCTTTCTCTATACTGACAAAAGGTTGGAATTTCATTTGCATGGTGTGTATCTGGTGTTCCTGGGCAAGATCTGGTAACACCTATCCTTTCGGGAGTGAGTTCTTTCAAAGGACTCAAAGGCTCCGAAGAATCAGTCGCATCTTCGTGGGTGTCATGGTAACTGAAATCGTCATCCTCTTCTTCCTCCTCTACTTCTTCATCGCAGAATTGAATTTCGCTTTCCTGTTTCTCTGGACTGGGTGGATCACTTTGGACGAAAACAGGAACTGCAAAAAATTAAAAAATTATATTAATTGGTTTTAAAAATTTTGGAAACTTATCCTCAGATGTTATTTGTGAAACAAAACCGCAAAATGTCACTAGCTACAGGTAGCTATTTAGTGCTTAAATGTCAAGAAAAATCATTCAAGTTGCTAAAAATAAGAATTTATCAAAGAATGTCAGAATTTCTTGGTTAATCACAGTTATATATCTATCCTAACTTATTGACTATGATTTCTTAGCATTAAATGTAAGAGTGTTACAGTGATATCTAGTCAAATAAATACTTCAACCTTTCAGTTAATATAACACATTTCGATTGTTTGGTGAAACAACGCCTTTCAGATGATATATTTTTCAATCAAGGACATCAGATATGGGACTAAGTAACGATACATACTGCCGAGAAAAAAACTAAAAAAACTTGGTCATTTCCGTTAAACCAACTTTGTAGCAGACTACGTTAACCTAAAATGTCATTTAGATTATTCTTAATCGTACCAATCAAACGTACGAGTATAAGGTCCATAGTTAAAACGATTTTACCTAAAACTGCACAACTTGCAACAAGTTCCATCAATGAAGGTCTCACGAAACAAGTGAAATGTATTTAATTAGGTCATAACCCAATTAATCTTACGTATTTTAACTATCACCTAAAGTTATTGGACTGAGGCAACAGACAGGACCCTCCTGGCATCTTAAGTCCAAGATCGTAGCTTAAGTAGCCACACGTTTGCCATCTTGGGGCTTAAATGCCGCTTTCTTCCTACATCTGCTGTAGTAATGTAGCGTGTTTTGCTTGTTAATTGGGATGCTTCTTGGTAGTGGATTAACATAGGATTATTAAAAAACTACAATCAAGAAGCTAAACACGCTACTTATCATAACAGACACAAGAAGAAAGCATCGTTTAGCCCCAAGATGGCGGACGTGACGTTATTTCATTCTGTGATTCAGGGCTTAAATGGCATCAAGAGACTTCGAGAAAATTCGTCAGTCTCTCATTCGCAAGTCTAAAATAATATTCGTGTAAGTTCTTACCAATTATGCGAACCATTTTAAAGTATAACGAAATGTGACTTCGCATCGACTGAGTTTCTTTTCTTTTTTTCGAAATAATGCAATGATTTTGTGAAGATTTAATACACTGTGTTTCAAAAATAACTATCCATTTTCATGATCTTAACAAAGAAACGTGACACTTGGCGATACCGTTGACTGATTGGCGATGAGATTGCGAAAACAGAACCAAACAAATAAAAGGGATGTTCCTGAGAAGAATTGCCAATCCAATGAGCAATTCATATGACAGTGGCATAAGTTAGCGTCAAACAACAACCCTCTTAGTTCACTTTCTCTATCAATTCTCCCTGAATGAACTACAGGAACATAAATGCATAAGTTTAATAAAGTTCAACATTTCAACCGCGCAAGTCAATGCCTGGAGCCCAAAGTTCCGCCATGGAACGCAACACACCTTTTAGTAACTAAAGGATTTTGTTAACTAAAGTTTAGTTCATCAGCTGTGATGCTTTTACCTGCTTCCACAATCCTTGCACGCAGCTGACGCATGCTTCTGACTTTAATCCTGCGTACAGGAGATTTGATGTCACCCTGAGTGAAGAAGTCAAGGGACGTTAGATTCATTAGATTGGTGGCTGTTCACCGTATTTTCTCTGGTACAGTTGACACTCATATTAATATGTTTTACCAGTTTCCAGGAGAGATAAACGATACTAATGCTTTCTTCTATAGAGTTTAAGAAATTTTAATAATTATTCAGCAACATAAATTTTATGATTTTCTTCTTCACATCAGAATCAGATACTCGCGAAAAAAAAAAGGGGTTGTATCAATTAAAAATAACTTATCCTGAACTGCAAGAGAACCGGTTATTAGACATCGTATAATTTTTTACACAATAGAGAGAAAGGAAAAAATAGGAAAGTATTGACATTTTACTGCGACATGAGCTGACATAAACATGCGTAGATGTTTTCAGTTGGATTGGTAAAGCAAGAATTGGTAAAGCAAGAATTGGTTAGTTGACTATCATTGTTCAGTTTTGGGACTTTTTCATTTACAAAAATTGAGCTTTATGGATGAAAATAAACCGACGAAAGTCAATAAAATCAGCAATCCATTTGATTAATTTTTTAAGCGTATTATAGATTGGAAATAACTCGGAAATTTATTCAGTGAATGATCATGATTACCTTCTGGGACTGCTTCATCTTGTAAAGATTCTGCTTCACCAAGAGTTGCTTGATCATCAGGGGTGGAAAACTAGATAAAAGATTTTTAAAAAATCTCAAGTTTTTAATCTCACAAACATTGCAATTTCAATATTAAAAGTACTTTAAAGAGGAAATTTTGACATCAAACTTTATTATAAATGAAAAAAAAAGAGTAGCAAATGGGAGAAAAATACAGAACTTTATCGGGAATTGATAGACATTTAAAAAAAATATGACTCAATTTATAACACTTTTACTGCAATTGTAAAAAAATATGTTTGCGCTTCTAAAAAACTGAAGACATGAATATTAGAAAGTTCAAAACAGAAACTATATAAATCTAAGAAAATTCAAAATATTAGAATATTTGGTTTTCGAGACGAGTTTTAATCGTATGTAAGGAAACCGCTCATCGAAAATAATGTCGTAATGTAGAAGTTGAGATAAAAATAGTTAACTCTCGATGGCTCGAAGTTTCACGAGCCCGGTTGAAACTTTCGAGATATAGGTAGCTCGGAAGTTCCCACATGTTTCTCAAAAGTTTGGTACATAATGAAAATTTTAACACCAAGGGATATTCTATTTATAAGGTTTCGAGTTGACTGTATTTTTGTCTCCGTAATTTTGTGCGAGCGTTTTTGAAAAAGGAAAAGAAAAATTCCATTAAAGGCAATGTTTTAGTGCTAAAATATGCTGAGTTGAGAGTTTATTTAAGTTGGTTTTTGAATAAAGCACTTCGATTGATTGTTGTATGATTTAAACGTAAGGTACCTATTTCAAATGGTTTTCTCTTCTGAACAAAGTAAGAGGAAAACGTAAAGAATTTTTAAAAAAAGCACCAATTAATCTATGAAGAGCTTGGTGAAAGTCATAATTTCAGAGCATATGGAACTGTTAAACGTTTATAGTTCAAATTTTTGAGATTCAATATTTATAAATGCTGATTCTCCGAAAATTCCATGATAAGCGATATACGTTTCTCCTAGTATTTGTCTTGTTTCACTTTAAAAATATAGTTTAAAACTGATAGAGTGTTAAATTTCCATGCAAACTCGTAAAACAAGAAAAGAGTTTACTACAGGTAGAAAATGAAACTTAAAAATTCCCTGTAGAGATTCAATTGAGGTCATGTGTTTCGTTACTTCTCTGCTTTCTGAGACGCTCTTTTTGCTACTTCTTGGGCTTTTGTGGTTATGATTCTCGTTAGCAGCCATGCGTATTCGTATAGAAATAATATGGTTCGCAAAATTACCTCCACTTAGGAGAATCTTCTGAATGCTACTTACACCTACTGTTACACAAGTCAGTGTATTTTTTAAAGCCAAACACTGATAACGTTTATTTAAATAAAGGATTGTTCTAAAATTGGATTGTGTTTGAAGACTGCACATCCATGGAATAAGAAGGCATTGCAATACTATCCAAGAAGTTTAAAAACTATTTTGCGGTCATGGAAATAATATACCAGAAGTAAAAAAAAATGGTTTGCCCGAAAATTTGCCACTATGGTCGTTTTTGGGGACATTTTTCGGGTATAATAATAAGAAAATGTCAACCATTTGTATTAGCGTGCAACATCTGCTTGACGCCAATTTCTTCTCATCCAAGCCAAACACACATAAAAATTACGCTATCAAACGGTGTAGTTCTTTGTTTAAATAAAGTCTATCTTCGCCTTGAACGAAATATAGTTTCATCAACACACTGAGAGCTTGAAGTAAAAAAGGAAGTTTAATATTGTCAAGTTAAAACACCTTGAAAAATATATCTTATCGTCATGTGACGTCACTGATTGAAATGACCTAGAATAATTCTTATAAAACAAATGTCAATGAGAGACAGTCGTACTGTAAAAGTGGAGCAGTGTGTTAGAAAATATAAGTGGGGGGGGGGGGACAAGTATTTTAACTGAAGTTGATAGATACGGGTTGTTCGCTGCTCGCAAGTGAAGAAGTCGCTTGGGTTACCATAATATTTCAGAACATTGCCAAATTTCGCTACCTGAAATATTTTATTTAACTAACAATTCTCATTCCGCTAATAATTGCCCGCTGAGAAAAATCACCAAAAGGCAATGTCTTACCAGAAAAGACAACCACGCGGACCGATTCAAGATGGCTGTCTTCACTTGGGACGTCACACAATGAAGCATTTTGTTTTAGAAATCCGACATTCAAAAAATATTAATAATGATAATAATAATAATTAAATGTTGGGGAAATAAAAGTATTTTATGGCTCGACTTTTTTTTTTGCTTGTTCTGCCAATTTCAGTGACTAAAAGTAGTGTTGTTGACTGATTGAACACCCACATTGGCAAAATCTCAGGATAATTTTCATGGAATGTAAGGCTTTTAAAAACATATGCCATGCATACAAAAATAAAACTTGAACAACTTACCTTTTCTTGGACGTCCACAAATAAAGAACTGGAGACGGAACTGGTATCAGGACTGGACGTCGGTTCAATCCGTACATCTGGAATATGATTGTATTCTTGACTACAAGATGTCACTAAACTATCTCCACTTTCCGATCCCACGAGAGATCCTAGGAAATGTCCAAAATATTTCAATTTTCAGCTTTTTTCTTTCAAATGCGCTTAATTTGGTATTTTAGTAACAACATTTCTCGTCAAGTGTAACTTACCTTTAGGGGAAGACGACAGGCAAACTTCTTTAGAATTATTGACACTGTTTTGGACATTTTTGGCAATTTCTTTGGCACACTTTGCATCTTTGGCGTTCTTTTTTTCTTTGGACGATGAAACTACAACAAAGTTAAACTTAACTATAATAAAGTTAAAGTTATATACATATTGCATTTTTTAGGAAAAGTGGTAATGAAAAGTCATTTGAAGTAAAAGATTACCACATCACATTTAAGAAAATCATTTTCATCAGTATCTGAATTAAGGAAAGTGGTTTGTTTTTACTATGATATAATTTTTATTGAATAATAATCAAAAGGAAATTATGCTGAGAGTAAGTTTGAGTAATTTTTATGTCAAACAACGCATCAAAGTTTAGCTAATTTCTTGAAAGACGGTATCATTTTGAGCAGTGCATAGTTTAAAACTGTCTGAGGTGTTCCAACTGAAAATAATCCTGCAGTAAAATTTTTCTTATATTAAATAAATTTCCAACCGTTGCCCTATTTTTCCTATCCAAAAAACCTATGAAAAGAAAACTAAACAGAATTTCATTTTATCCTTTCACTACCCAAGATTTTAAGATCAAACAAGCGAGTTACATTTTAAGAACTAATAAAGTCCATTTAAGTTTATCGTGACAACTTAACGTGAAATCCTTTGAAAAGCACTCGCTCAACAAAATTAACATTTTGGGCAGCAGCCAATTCACCCAAATCGAAGCAAATGAGTTTACATAAACTGAAAAAAAAATTCTCCCTGAATTTCAGTCATTAAGTTCTAAAAATAAAATGCAGAATCAATGAAAAAGCTCCAAGAAAGGCATAAAATTAACATTCAATCCTTTTGGCATTTAAAAGAAATAAAACAAAAGAGTCAAGTAAACAGCATTGAAGTACATTAATGTTTTCGAAAAATTTGTATAATTCTTAGGGTCTGGTGGGGGAAAGTGGTCAATGGCGTAAAGTGGTCATACGTCAAATAAATGGCTATAGCTTAGAAATAAATATTCGAATGAATGTGAAAATTTTATTTTAGGGTCGGGCAGTTGGAAACTACATTTTGAATACAAAATTTTACAACTGGCAAAATTTTATTTGGTAAAAAAAAATTATGTGTAAAGATAAATTTTTTTAAAATCTAAACACCTCTTTTAACTTTCTTGAGAAATTTTGTTTTTTAGAATTATGAACAGATTCACTGCACAGGAAGCTTTCTACATGTCTCAAGAACTCTTACTCATTGGCAGTTAGTTGTATCTGTTTTAGATAATTTTTTAGAACAATTTAAGTAAGATGGGGTAAAGTGGTCATAATATTAGACTTAACGAATATTGTTCTTCTAAAGTCACTTAATCTTTAAGCGTTTGGCAGATATGAATTTAATATTAATTTCACTTAATATGTACACTGTTAAAAAAAAATGTATTCAAAAATGAAACTCTGAATGTATTCATTTTTTTTTTTTGAATATAATTGATTCAAAAATGAGTAAATGTGGCATCAAATACAAACATACGAGAAATACGAGTCATGAAATGAGTACATGTGTTTCTCAAAATTGAACCTTATTGATTCGGAGCTATATTGAGTAATGAAAGTATTCAAAAATGAGTAAATTTTCATTATTTTTGAATACCCATTTTTAACAGTGTATTGTTTTTACAGTAAGTAGGGTTAAATATACGAGTATATGCATACGCATATACTCGTGTAGGTACGTATATATTCGTATTCACATAAATGCACCAGTGAACACGTATATGGGTATCCAAAGTATTTTGTATCTATACAGATGTACATTCGACTACACGCGTACATACCAGCTTATACTCCGTGTATTACGAACTCTTATATACTCAGACAAGTATATACGCGGACGTACATGAGTAGACACTTACATACTAGCATAAGATATACATGTATACAGGGTGAGTTTAAACTCTTGGAGAAATTATTAAAAGGTGTTAGAGGGGGGATAAGAAGTAAGAATCATATGAAACGTATGGTCAAAAGCACAACGCTAACGAACTACATGCACGCAAAGCCAGAAACTGATGGATCCAAAAAAGTCACAAATTCATATATATATATATATATATATATATATATATATATATATATATATATATATATATTTCAAAGACAATTTTACACAACATTTTAGGTCTTAAGAAAGTTTTAAAGCGATTAATAACATTTGCGGCCTGCAGCTGTAATACACGAGTCGCAATCACAAAGCATTCTCTGTTGCAATAACTGTTGCAATGAAACAATCTCTGTTGCAATACCGTCAAAACAACAATAAATGGTGTGTTTTGAAAAACTTTCATCAGTCACTGCGCATTTGTTGCAATGCGTGTATTAAAGCTACTACAGGCCGTAACTTTTAACAACTGCTCTAATTTTTTCTCAAAAACTAAAATGTTGGATAAAATTATCTTCGTATAAAAAATTTGGGAACAGTTTTGCATCCGTCAGTTTCTGGTTTTGTGTCCATGTAGCGCGTTAGCAACCATAAGATCCTTACGACTCTTTGCTTCTGATCCTCCCCTATTAGACCTCTTAGATTTTTTCTCAAGAGCTTGGATTCACTCTGTAAACGTACATGTATATTAGCGGATATATTCATGTATACATACATGTACTGGTGCATACACGTAAATGTACGTATATACGTCTATACAGGTATGTAATCGTGTTTACACATAAAAATACGTACATACTGCTACTTCCATATATATAAACGTGAGTAGACACGTACAAACTCGCACTGGATGTATCCACGAATTAACTCGTGCATACTCGCACATATATTTACACTTATATATGCGTATATACGTCTACTATACACGTATATACTCGAGATACAAGTGCATATGATAAGCGTATATACTGACGCGTATATACTCGAATGTACACATATACTCGTGTAGACACATATACACTCCTATAGGTAATCACGTATACATGCTTATATACTCGTGTATACTCGTATATACTTGAGTAGGCACGTGCATGCATGTATCTGATGTATGATATCTGACATGCATCTACTCATAGATGAACATGTTTACTCATGTTTACGCGACACGTATATTCTCGTGTATACCTACATATACTTGTGCATATACTTGTAACTATAAAAATAATCGAAATATACAAATATTAGGGTCATTTGTAACGGTTTTGCATCTATTTTTAACTATGACCACTTTACCCCATGTTATGACCACTTTCCCCCACCCCATGGGGTAAAGTGGTCATAAATACATAGGAAAATGAAAGTGTTATAAAACTACTTAAATCAATGTTTTTTCCCTTGAAATTCATTAACCGTGTTCTTTAATAATGCAATGTAAAATAATAACTAAAATAATTAAAGTATTCAAAGAATTTATTATATTTTTTATCCACCTAAGTTAAAAACCTACGATTTTATGACCACTTTACCCCACCAGACCCTACTTAACGCAGTTTCTGAAATCCAGAATAATGATTTGATTCAAACCTTACTGTAAAATCCAATGAATTTTTCTTTGAAAAGCATGGTAAATAGTTTTCTTCAAGAATTTTCAAAAGGAAGTCGTTAATTTGTCGAAAAGACTAACAGTCATAGAGTTACAGTCGACTCCCGCTACAACGCGATCCGATTTACGCGAGATGCCTATAACTCGAGTTTTTCAGGAGCAACGAATTCTAGAGCTGAAGCGAATTTCTCGCTCACAACACGAAAATATTTGGAAAATAATCGTGATGCTAAGTTTCGGCTTTGTTATTGACTGCTAAACATTGACTTTGTGAATGTACTTTCATCCTTTCAACATAACTGAATACGCAAGTTCCCCAGACACCGCACTATCACCACTCCTCATTTTTCATTTATTTATTCTAAATCTGATAGGTTTAGGCAAGCTATTTCATCTGAAGTTTGACGATGGAATCAGAAAGCGAAAGCTTGCCACAATTTAAGAAAAGGTAAAAATTCTTGATACGCTGAAACAACTAGAAAGTGGGTCGAAGGTAGCACGACAATTAGTTATGAGTGAATCCTCCACTCGTATAATTAAAAGTCAACAGAAGGCAATCCGTATAAGTCCAGACCTTAGTTTTAATATGAATTTTGCAGAGCAGTGTTTAATGCAAACAATATAAAACTGGAATCTGCTCTTATATTGTAGATTATAGAGACCCTGAAAGAGATGTGTTACTGCAGATGTAAATGTTATAAAATAAATGCGAAACTACTGTATTTAAAAATATATTAAAATGACGATCCGAAATTACGCAGCATAAATCATCATCTTCAATTTGTAAGTTACAGGTGTAACTTATTGTATCCTCTGTATAGTACTCTTACAGTGCAGTACTTTATTATTATACATACTGCACCGTACCGTACTGTTTTATTTTTATCTCTCTCCCATTAATCATTGATTTTGTTTATCCGTAACAGTATTTTATGTTGAACTAGCAAAAATACCCGGCGTTGCCTGGGTCAGTAATAATTATTAGAAAAAATCGTTATTTGCTTTTGTTTTCTGTTTTAAGTGAAAGAATTTAAAACACATCTTTTTGACGTGATTAAAAATCGAGTTTCTTCCTTACCCATAAAACTAAAATAGCAATAAGTATAAAGAACAAAGTAGTATTGATTTAGAAACGAAAGCACTATATTTAAGCATATACAAATTTAAAAAACATGAAATTAATCTTCTCATGTTTAAAAAGATTAATCTGTTGATACTTTTTTTTTAACATGGAGTCTAAAACCTTCTCTGTATGGCTAATGAAGTACGAAGTGATTAAAAAAAAGTAGCTGCGCTCGTAATCCCTTTATACTTGCTTTAGTTATTTCGGGAAATTTCAATCATTGTGGCTCTTGGTGCGATTTTACCGAATTTGCGTAAGTCGTTTCGGGGTACCTTCGATGATGCTCCCCCATTCTTTCCTTAGTTTGTAAAACGATATGATATTAATTTTCGTTACAGAGATATAGTCGCCAGATGCTGAGATATTTTTGGTCACCATAAAATGGCGCTAAACGGTTTCATCCGAAATGTTACCAAAATAAGTAATAAAATTTGGTGATTCTTTGAAATTGTGCTAAAAGGAAAATTAATGGAAGTTTTTGTGCTGTTTATGGATTTGCCTAATTTAGTTGCTGGATTATTTAACACAGTAAAAAAAGTCTTTTGAAAATTCTTTGATTGGCGATATTTTGTTTACATGGTGAAAGCTGAGAAACATTATGACGTAGTCTTCGGCTTCAAAAACAGCAACGTTGAAAAAACTGCCAAATGCATCAGCTACGGAAATCTTTCTGCAAAAATTTTGGCGATCTGCTGGTTGTTTGGATAATGAGTAAGTGTTCAATCAGCATAAATAATAATAAAAACCATTAATTACATTAAAGTTCCGTTTAAATGGAAAATCATCAGCCAAATCATGTATTATTTGCCAATCTTGTGCAAAAATCTTACTTCAAGATTTGACTTGAGAAAAGCCTTGAACAATCACGAAAAGCAAAGAAAGTCAACAATACAACAATTGTCGCTGTCGACTGGGAGTTGAGATGATACACTAAATACTGTATTGAGTTGAGGAAAGCCTTCGAACATGGATCTAAAAAGCTCATAACTCGTTTTTTATTCTACTTAGAAATTTCGAACAGGTGCCATCTTCAGCAGAAAAATCAGAGCTTTCGATGGACATATAATGTAAATATGTGCAAGTATTTTTTCATCCCAATATTAGAGAATTTATACAAAAATTGTGTCTTATTGCCTCCCTAAGGGGGTTTTGCCCCCCATAACGGGACGAAAACTACCCTATGTGTTATTCTGATGCATAAGCTATATTATTGTAAAGTTTCATCAAAATCCGTTCAGTAGTTTTTGCGTGAAAGAGTAACAAACATCCATACATCCATCCATACATCCATACAGACAAACTTTCGCATATATAATATTAGTAAGATAATGCAGCTTTTTTAAAAATACGGTGAAAATTCAGCTCTTAACTGTAACTTAAGAAACGGTAATATATAGTTGAAAAATGGTCTAAAACAGTTTAAAACTGTCTAAAATGATTGGGTACGTTAATAAAAAAAATAATATACACAACACTTTTCCACAACGTGAAATTTCGACTTTACGTGAGGAGTCTTGGCACTTCCCTCGCGTAAAGAGCTGTTCACTTATCGGCTGTTTGTCACGTTCGTGCCGAGTTTTTCCATCCGAAACAGGTTTTCTTTGCTGATTGCCATGACAGAAGCCATCTTGGACGGGACCGGTTTCGATCAGAAGAACCTTGATATGTGACGGCCGTCAAAAGTAGGACAGCATTTCATTGGTTGTCGCCAAGCAGCGCGCTCTTCTCTCCCCTGATGGGTGAATTTAGAAACGTGATTGATGTTACTTCGACCGTATGTGAATGCTACTCTGTTTTCGTCGGCAGTCCGTCACGTCAAAAACGGGATGGACGGGATGGACGACCGATAAGTGAACTGCCCATAAGTCGGGATCCGACTGTATATCAACACTCATTCGCTTTTCTTTCTTCTTTCAACGTTACGTCCGGGACATGAAGAGGCATACGCTGTGACACGTGTTATGTAAGTTTAGGTAGACATCAATCTTTTTGCTGAGCCCTTTTTAGTTCTCGATACTCTTATCCCAATAGATTCGCAGTTGAAAGCTATTTAAATTGGCATAACAATGCTAATAAATAGGCAAAACATAAATAAACCACGTATATGCAGTAATTCAACAGTTTTTGCTTAAAAAATGATGGTTTTATTATTTGATTCGGAAATCTTTTTTAACCCGTTAAACTTGCATGCTAAACTTTTGGTTATTTCTGCTTCAATAACGTTAATATCAAATTTCTTTTCTCTGGTTGCTTATGCCCCTTATGCACGCATTATGCAGTAATTACGAACTCTTTAGATGGATTTTTTTTTTCATTTAAAAACCTATATCTATGCACATTTTAGATCTACTACACAATTTTTTCTATAGACGCAGTCGCACTTAGTAAATTAATCTTACTTTAAACAAACTGAATCCTTATTTCCCCTAATCACCACTAAAACTTAATCTAGTTTTGTTTAAAATTGCATTTTGGGCTTTCATTTAGTTCTAAATCTACAAACATATTACAAAAGTATCAGAAAAGAGATTATCAAAAGTGTACTACAGTGGAACCACTTTAATCCAAACTAATTGGGACCGGGGGATGGGGGGTTGGACCATCAAATTGTTTGGATAACAGAGCATATTTTACTTTTCACATATCTTGTACATGACAATCAGAATATGGCAAAAACGAACCATAAGGGTTGCTGAAACGGATTTGCTTTGCCTTGTGAAGTTTTGTTTATTACATTCGAATGTAAACCGCATTACGATATAAAAAATATATCTGTAAAGATGCAAATACAGTACAATACTTAACAGTACTGCTGTGCATAATGTGCTTATATTCAAAGTTTTAAAGTTTAAAGAAGGCACTCATTTCAAGCTAAAATAATTTTATTCACAGTACCTGTATTTAAGTTCCAAGACGTTTGGAATAGTGAACGTTCGGATTACAGGGGTTCATATTAAAAAGGTTCTACTGTATTTTCCTTTTAATCAAGTGATCAAAGTATCACGGAAGTGTGAAAGAAAATTTGTAGTTTATGAAGTAAAAAATTTCTTATTTATTTTCTTTTCATTTTTCATAATGAATTCTTCGACGGATAAGGCAATGTAAGAAAAATGGGTTTTGGGTTACTATATTTTACATTGGCAGACAACTTTTGTAACTACTTTTAAATAATATTTCACGCCTAAAGATTAAAATTTCATTTCAAAAAAATTATCCGTTTTGAAAATTGTTTGGCTGCGCAGTATTTAAACTCAAGGAAAAGCGCTTTTTTTTTTGAAACGGAGTTTTAACTTCTTTATCAATACTAAGATAAAATCAGCTGCCAACTGTGAAATAGAAAAGTAGTTATCACAACTGTAAACGCAACGGAATGACATAAAAAATCACTGTGTTCAAATTTTTAAGTAAACGGTAATGAATCAAATTCAAAGAACTGAAGTAACTCAAAAAGCTTACTCTAAAAATATAATTACTATCCTTTTCCCCCTATCAACTATATCGTGTGACGGAAATGCAGTCGCAAAAATGGGACTTTGTACTTAACTCAATGAAGAAATACTTCTTACTGAAATTGACTACAACAGAGACACAACTACCACGATCACCAGACCTAGAACGGGGCACTTGAAGGGCATGATGATTATGCTCGATGGATCTAGAATCTTCCAAGAATGCCTACATTGCCCGTTAAAGCAACTTGACCCGGAACACGTTTTTAAAAATTTCTTTGCCTTTTTTATTGTAACCTTTTTCATTTTCATTTTGTACTTATCACACGACAACAACAATTACTATCCTTTCTTCACATATCGCTAAATGCTGAGATTTGATGATAGTTTGATAGTTATATGCTTCTTTACTGGAAAGTCAATATTGCACTATAGGCACGTATTAAAGCGAATATTTAATCTTTTCAAACTGTTTATATTTTTCATAACCAAAATACAAAAATGATGCCTTATTTATTCCTTCATTTTTATTAATATATTGCTAAACAAATTTCTGCAAATAAAAAAGATAAGAAAAAAAGGTTTTCATTTACAACACAGATACCAGTCGAAGAAATGAAAAAAATCGTTGTCAATTACATATACACTGTAAACATTTGACTTTTGTACATGAACTACGTATTTTGTATAAAATTCCTCGAAGACTACTTTGCTCCGATTTATTCAAGTACTTTAATCCGAGGAACCAAGCAACTGGTAGGTGCGAATGGGGGCCTAGAGATTCTAGGGCTATTAAATCTTGTACACTGACTTATTAAAATTTATTTTAAACTACTTTGAATAAATTAATATTTCTGCGTTTAAAATGCTCGGAAAGGGCATACAATGTAGTGAAGCTTGGTCTTTTTAATATTAATAATTTGTAATATTTTAAATATTAGTAACTACAATAATTTTACATGAGCTAAAAATTTAGTTTCCAGTTAGGTGTAGTCGCTTTACATGTTATTTCTTATTGCTGGTTGATACAATAATTTTTCCTCTATGTACCATATTTACTTTAGAGAACATTGTTTCCCTTTTCAACAAACGTACAAATAATGCAGCACGTGAAATTGTTCTGACAATTAAGCGATTTGTAAATATATTATGTCCCCAATTTGTTTCTAAACTGATTTATTTCATACTAATGGTACACGCACTGCTTTGCCCGTAGTAGAAAATTAAAATGTCATTTGGTTCGCTTGTATATTTACAAATAATGGATGTTGAATTTCTCGCCAATTGGCTATGTTCATTAGTTCTTCCCATGTTACGGTTCTATGTCATGATAATTTCGTAATTTACTCGTCCATCTTATGATAATTTTTCTCCGGAAAATGTTCTTAAAATTGAAATAGAAAAAGAACAAAATCGAATTTTCGAAAAATCGCTTTGAGGTGCAACCCCCATGCTACAAACTAACCTTGTGCCAAATTTCATGAAAATCGGCCGAACGGTCTAGGCGCTATGCGCGTCACAGAGATCCAGACATCCAGACAGACCTGACTTAGAGCTTTATTATTAGTAAAGAAGATTAGCTTATTAATGTTTATTGTTTTCTTGGTATTTTTAAATCACAGCTATGTGAGTAAATAACTTCAATTAAGAGTTAGATGTTATTTTCTTGGTTGTATTTAAATTATTTCTACATTTTTTTCTCAAATCATTATTTGGCAGTGTCAAGTAGTTTTCTTTATAGCGATCATTACAATTCAATACTTACTTTTTATGATCTCTGAAAGCTTTAACTATCAACGGCAAATTTCATTGTGTTATCTTAATTTAACAGCATAATTCTTGGATTGAATTATTTGTACTTCTTCATTCTAAATGCAACTCGCATTTTCTTTAAAATCAGGAGAATTTTAAGAGCCATTTCTCAATGACGGCTTGTAGCATAACAGACAAAAATTTTGGTGAGAATTCTTCATAAATGTATGTGAAAAAATGCATTGTCGTTTCTAGATTCTCACAATCTTTTTTATTCACAATTGTTCATAATCGATCGTTATTTTTATATCTCTTTATTCAATATTAAAAAATATTTAACGTAATACCTCTACATTGATAGCGTAATCGTGATAAATATAATGTTTGCTGGCTTTTATGTGGCCTTCATATAAAAGGCCTAGTAATATCGCCTTGAAAAAAATAACAGAATAGTTTATAAAACAAAAAAGCTAAATTTCATAAAAAATAGCATGAAAGACGGGCGTGTAAAAATATTTTAAATTTAATCTGCATTCATGTAGAAAATTGCAGTTCAAAAATAATAATAAATTAATAAATAAAATTTTAGCATTTTGTTATTTTTACATTCAGAATCACGCAAATTTTATGTTTTGATTTAAATGCTGACACAACTTAATAGTAATTTTACTAAATGGTATAAGATTTTATACAAAATAAACAAATAACATCTGTTTTTTTTTCAGGATTTTTTCAAACAAGATTCCAAAATATGATGTTTTTTACATGTTATAAAAGCACGATTCAAGCTTAAGTACAAATTTTTTTGAAGAAACTCGACGTAAAATGACTTTTAATAAAGCTTTTTAAATCACGCACATTGAAGGAGGGAACAACCTAGATTTTTCTAGCTATGCGCAGGAGCGCATTGTAAACAAAACTGCAAGCGACTGAGTTATGTGGAGTAAACGCGTCTAAATGAAGCCTCAAGTATAGAAATAAATAAAAAAAATTGTAAAAAACTAAATTCTCAAGAAAAACTAGATTTCATAAACTTAGTGGCATTCCTTAAAAAACTGTATCGTTTCAACGTAATTTAAAGAGAAACTGTATCGCTACAAGAGAAGTTTGTAGAATTCAGTTTCTTAGTGATTTTTCAGTATACGGGTATTTTTCTTTTACATTGTAGTAGATCAAAAATAATCATTGAAAGATACAATTAACCAGAACTATGGCGGAATTTAAATGAGACTCGCCTCCAACAATTCAATATTCGACAATTTAGTCCCTTCCATCCCAGCTGACGGAGAAGATTGAGATGATTCTATATACTGCGCAGTAGATGCGAGTAAACCAGGGGCAGAATTTTGGAAACATGAAATACTGCATAAATGATGGATAAAAAAAGTATAATGGTACTGACCGGATGTTCCAGTATCCGGCTGGTTTTTCTTTTCCGGGCTGGGCGCATTGCTGCTGCCCCTGTTTCCCATGGTACGGGAGCCCCGAAGGTTCCTCTGTATCAGTTCCACCAACCGCTTGTGAAAGCTAACGGGGTTCGGGTTCCGAGGGATGCCTTCGCAGGGAGAAGGGGGATGCGCAGTTTCCAGGGCGCAGGCGCCGCCCCCACCCACCTGCAAGGAGAAAAAGATGAGAGAGGATGAGCATAGGGATGCCCTTGCTCCGTGCCACCGGGAGATTGCATTGTAATGTGTGTGTTTACCTGTGATAGTGGAAATTGATTGGAGTTTTTTTTGGGTGGTAGTGGAGTTTTTTTGTTTCGGATTATTGGTTATTAGAAATGAAATTTGGAGGCGGATATTTTTCGTTATGTTGGGATGTTCAATCTGTGGATTGTATTTTTTTTAGAACGATTGTAAATCAATTGAGAGGGTGCGTATTGAATTTAGTTGATCTAGAACAAAATATGATGAATAGTTCTGCTGTGGGGTTTAGATCCAATACTAACAATAGGAAAATTTTGGAATCAGTTTTTTTTTTCAAGCTTTTCTTTTTTAGCAAAAACCAAATTAGCAAGCTTGTACGATAAAGTTGAGGCACAAAAGATGACAAAAATGCAAAAAAAAAAAAAAAAAACGAAAATTTGCAGTTACTGCCCTTTACTTGCACACGGCAGAATTAGTGTTCATCTGAAATGATTGACGGAGGGTTTCAGCACTTACTGTCACTTACAAAAGATTCTAAAAAAATACGATTATGCTAAAAAAAGAACAAGACTTAAAATTTGTTTCTGACTATTGATCCGATACTAAGCATTGCACTCAAGTGTTCATTCAGTTTCCAAAAAGTTGTAATGTTACACAAATTTAAGTTTACTCAAGGCTTCACTCGATACGGTCTTATAAAGAACCGTATCGAGTGAAGCCTTGGTTTACCTTTTTATGTTTTTTTTTTTTTTAATTTTTTTCAACTTGCATTAACAAACATTTCATATTTTAAAGGTTTCCTTTAACCATTTTACATTATTTTCTGCATCATTAATTGTTTAAAATTGATTTATATCTTTATTTCAGCTGTAGTTTTATTATTTTTATGGGACAATCCTTGTTTATGCAAACTATCTTTTATTGTTAAAATGTATTAGTTTATTCTATTCGCAACATCAATAAACTATAAGGGGCGCTGCAGCTACTGTTTAATGGCGGATGAAAAAGGTAAAGCAAACAAATGTCGTAACTTATAACTTGCTTCGAAGTTTTGTGAATGACAGTAATTTTTCATAATGTTTGTGGTAAGCTTTCTTTTCTATTCTTCTGAAATTACATTACACCAAAAACTATCTGAAGCCTGTAATTTCTCCAACGAAGACACTTGGAATGGGATGTTTTACCTTTTTCGGTAGTATTGTTAATCACTGCAAGGTAGCGTATTCGAGCTCTGGAGTCGCGAATTCCTAAACAAATATTCTCAAACTGTTAAAAAAAATGGATTTCCAATTTTCTTTTGACGGATTGTTTACATTTTAAAGCGACTTTTAGTGAAATTATCATAACTTGGAAAATGCCAATTAGGAGATAAATTTCTGACCCAACCCTTATTAATTTTTTTTTTTTACAGTGAGATTGAATGTTTGGGCTTTATTTGTCGCCTTTTTTTTACAACCAAAGCGCAAGAAGAAAGTTATTATCAACGAAAATAGAATATAGAAATAAATGAAAGGATATGACAATCAACTCAATGTTGAAAATTGCTTTTCCAGTTGAACAAGCTTTTCGATGGACATCCTAAAAAAAAGTAAGTCACGTAGGCCAGAAATGTTGTAATGTTTGCCACACCGGTAGACTAGTTCAGTTTGATTACACAAAGCAACTTATTTTTTTTAAGTTTCAAAAGTTCCCTCGCAACCGAATCGTTAATTCTGCTTTCTGCGATAAACTGCATACAGTCAACTCTCGATAACTCGAAGTTCCAGGAAACCAGCTAAAACGTTCGAGTTATACGTAGTTCGAGTAATGGGAAGTTTCCACAACAGTCTCGAGAGTTTCGGACTTAATAAAAACTTTGAGCACACCCATCGCAGGTTAGTGTTATGGGATCGCAAGTTAGTGTTATATAACTGCTTACTTTAAATAAAACTTTCAAAACTCCTACTTGTGAGTGTTTGGGATGTTTTACTTCCAGTTGCTTGAAGAAATTTTTAATTGTTTCACAGTTAACTTGGCTGTTAAAGTTGTAAAACACTTCTTGCTGGCTAGAAGATGCTGTACCAGCTTCATTAAACTGCTGTAAATTCCCCTCTATTTCTATGACCTGTGAAATGACATTTCTTGGAATTAGAAATGCTGATCTAACTTAGTAAAATCTCGTTAGGTGCATTATAGGAAATAAGATTTGCATTTACAATTACCTGTACGTATTTTGGATATTCGGCGTTTAGTAAATAGCTTCCTTTCAGGAAATTTTCTTCTAACTCAGAATTATCTTGGTCATAAATGCTGCAAAACACTTGCTGTTGCTCTGAAGCTATTGAATTAATTTCCCTGGCCTGTGGTGAAATCCATTCCACTTCTTTGACCTGTAAAATTACAATCGTTCGTAAGATAAAGCCCAACTGTAAGGAATAAAACTTTTTTGCATAGTATTTTCAAGTTGATAACTACTGTCGTTTTCCACGAGAAGGCACTTGACTCCGCGTTCGTCACGTGGTATCTGATGATTCTATTTTGTTGTTTTCGGCAGAAACCATATTCGGATCGTAGCATTTTGTTGTAAAAGCAGCAGATTTTAAAATGTAAGAATAACAGAAGTAGCAACAGCCAAGTAAAGCTAGTGATTTAAAGCACGCTAAGATTTTTTTTGCACATTAAAATTCACGCCAAAGTTAAGGTTTTCTAGTTGTCTCACTTACAAGCACGGAGATATGTTTACTGTTTATCCTGGGTAAAATTAAATTCTGCGTTCGAGAAGATGGGGCGAAGTGCCTTCTCGTGGAAAACAGACAATACCTCTGAGTATTTTTTACTAGCTTCAGAAAAAGGGCTGTTTTTCAGATAACTTTCTTCCAACGCAGAATTTTCCTGGTCATAAAAACTGTAAAACACGTCCTCTGAAGATGTTGAGTAAGTTTCTTTAGCCTGTGATAGAATCCATTCCATTCTTTCGACCTGGAAAATAACACTCGTTCGTAAGATAAAAGCGGAATTGATTTAATACAATCTCCTTTTTTACACAGTACTTTGAAGTTGATAAATACCTCCCCGTATTTTTGACATTTTTCTCCAGATAAATGGAATATTTTCAGAAAATGTTCTAATTCACAATTCTCTTGGTCACCAGAGCTGTAAAACGCTTGCTCAGAAGCTGTTGCATCAGTTTCCTTGGACAGCGGAAAAATCCACTCTATTTCTTTGACCTGTAAAATAAGTAGTCTTAAAAAAGATAAAATCTGAGTTTAGTGAAACTGAAAACATAGAATGTTAGTGTTCATCCAGTGGTCGAAATTCGACCATATTAAAAAATGAATATCTGAGAAAATTTGTATGAATTTAACTATTTCCAACATTTTTATTTCTACTCTTACTCATGTTTACTGAATATCTGTAAACATATACAATTTTTATACGCAAACACAATACCAAACACCAATAATTTATTCCAATTTTGCTTTTAATCTCAAAATAAATGGCTGAAAGGGGATATTTTGGTAGTGGGGTCGTTTCCGAAATTTTAAAAGTATTTTTTTCTGAAAGAGCATGCTTAAAAACATATGTTTCAACTATTGAAAAAAAAAATAATATTTTTTAACAATTATTTAAATTGGTGCGCAGGTTGAAATTCGTTTTTTTCCCCCCGCTTCTGCACATAGCATCCAAAGCGATGAAATTCCTTTTACTGATGCCATTAGCGCATATCGCAAATCATCATAACCTGGAAACGCGGTTGACAGCAAAGCGTAAATATTTATTGCGGCAGTGGAGTAGCGCGCAAAAGTACATCACTTGTAACCACATAAAGACTACGCCTAATTTCCAAAATCGGACATTAAAAAAAATTAATAAAAATAACTGTTGGGAAAATAAATGCTTTTTCTGGCTCCACGTTATTTTTGTAGTTATTCAATAGTACTCAATAACATTCCAAACTCCTGGGCTTATACAATTTTCGTTTTAGTTTTTTTAGTTTTCACGCAGTCGGATTTTTTGTTTCTATTTAATAATTTTTTTATTTGATATTTTTTAGTTCATTTTCATTGAATTAGTTATTAGGATTATAAGACGATACATTTCGCAATCTTGTCATTTCATTGGGAGAGTTTGTTTGTATCGCGAGGATTATTAAGTAACTTACGGTGGTCTAAACTACTGATAATTAGTCCCTCTAGGGACCTAACTCGGCTTAAAGCTTCATGTGCTTGACCTTTGGCAAAAATACGCGAATTTAAGTCAACCACAGCACAGCTATATAAACAGCCTGAATAACTCATGATGACGCGAAATCGGAAGCGTCGTCATTCACATCTTTCTCGCAAAACTAAAAAACCTGTTAGGAAAGTACACGTCGCGAAACTCAGTCTCTTGAATCAAGGCATAAAGAAATGCAGCATGTTAGAGATGAAAATCGAATAAGTAGACTTTCTTTTGGTGCTTATTGCACAGGTTTATTTTCTTGAGGACTACAATCTGAGTGTCTTGCCTTCGTTACGCATAATATATTTTTTATTACAGTACAAATTACAAATAAAGAACACATGAAAGAATTTACATCAGAAAGAGGAGAAAGTACTTCCGGAGAGAGTAGTATCAGGTCTTGACCCAGCGCCTCAAGTGGGAGAAGCAGTCGCTTAGACCACTCGGCCACTGAGATCGCAATTAGTAGACTTAGTAAACAAAAAAATTCAGGCAGCGAAAACTACCTGCATTTGTCGCACGCAAGTAGCGTGCGACACAGAGTGCAACATCAAACATGCGCCGATCCCGAACTGACAAAATATGACAACTGGTTGTTGATATGGTGAATTTTGATTACTGTCATGTGTTTAGTGACACTCCCAAGGTTTAGACAAATCGATTAACGTAAGAATTACTAAAATTGACCATGGGGTTCAGCCCCTAGAACGCCACATTGGAACAGACATACATACAGAGACTGATAAACACATTACCCTCCTTTGCGTCGCGCACGCGCAGTCGGGTAAAAAAGGCTTGTTGTCACATTCTCCCCATTGTATGTCCCTCTTGTCATTTCTTTCCTCTTCCCTGTCACAAACTGTTACTATTTCGTGAACCACACTTTAAAGCGGGGCTTCATTCGTGGACAGTCCCTGTTTTGTGGTAACCGTATGCAAATATATATTTCCCTACTCTTTGTTAACGTATGCAAAGAAAAAGCAGTTCTCGCGCTGCAATCGGTGCCAAACAATTGACGCCAATAGATGAAGAACGCCAATTTCCCAATTATCGAAATCTTCCGGAATGAAATGATGCTACAAAACTCCGATTTTACGTAAAACTTCTGCATGAACAATATTTCTTCTAAAAAGTTGAATATTATTGAGTAAGTTGCCTTGACCTGTTTCATTAGAAATATAAAATTTCAAACCGTAAAATGAACGAATTCTACTTACTACATTAAAAATTGTTCATTCAAAAACACTGGACGTCGCAATAATAGTGGAATTTTTTTGAAAAAATAATCTCTGTGATTTGTTTACAGTTTAGGGTATAACTGACTTTTCAAAATTTTTGATCCCTCTCCCCTTTGTAACAAAATTTCACACTTCACCATACCCCCTGTTCCCTTTGCCACATGTCACTGTTTTTAATAAACGTTCTTATAAAAAAAAAGGGCTTGATGTCACATTTTCCCCATTGTATGGCCCTTTCTTCATTTATTTCCTCCCCCTTTTCACGAACGGTTAAGTTAATGAACTGCACCTTAAAGAGGGACTTGATTCGTAGTCATCTCCTTGCAAATAGACATTTCACTACTCTTTTTGTACGAATGAAAAAGAAAAATATGTTTCACGCTGGCATTGGTGCCAAAAAATTTGACACCAATGGATAAAGTTCGTCAATTTCACAATTATGAAAGTCTTCCTGAATGGAATAATACCGTAAAACTCCTTTAATACGTAAAACTTCTATATAAGCAATATTCTTTGTAAAAGTTGGCATGATCTTCTGCCGTTAAATATAAAGTTTTCAACAGTCAAACGAACGACTTCCACTCGCGGCAACATATAATTGTCCATGCAAAAGCACTGGACGTCATAATAATACGCCAATTTTATCAAAAGTTTCAACTAGAGATTTGTTGCTGGCGATAGCAAATGCTGGTATTATTGTGAGAAGAAGGTTATTTTATCGAAACCGAAAGTCCTTCCTCACTCCGTAAAATGATTTATTTAAAGATTAAAATCGTGCAAACATAATCAAAATGAAAATATTTTAAGTGTCCGTAGTTGCCAAAAAAGCCTAAATAATAAAAACAAATGCAAGAATTTCATTTCTTTACGCTCAAGCGAGAAATGACAACACATAGTATTATCCAGAATTTACTTCACGCTAACTATGTCGCGTGAAAAAGCAAATAAAAATGAATTTTCACTAACGTATAATTGCATCTTGCGCTTTTTCTGGACAATTTAGCCGGTTTGTGTTTTCGCACGGTAAAATCGGATTGAAATTGTTTCAAAGTATTTTTCGCGAGCTTTACAACCATACCAAGCTCAAAGCATCAAAATGCATTTTTCGTGTAGAAAGAGCGGTTTAAAAAAATCAATTAAAACTTAATGTTTAACGCTTCCAACAATAAATTTCAACAATAAAAAATGTCAAAATTAAAATCTTTGAGTTTCGCTAACTAAAAAACGCTTATAACTTTTTTTCCAGTGGATTTAGGTTATTAGACCTCGGGCGCTCTGACAATTTCTTCGTTTGGAGTAAAGACCTTTCCAACCATATCAAATTCGAAAAAAAATGGACCATCCATTCACGTATAGAAATAGCCATTTAGGATGAAAATGCATTTTTAATTTATATCTCGGTTAATTAGCGTCTGATTTGAAAAAAAAAATATTGATGACACTAAAACTCGGCAATAGCTACTGATGAAAAAAAGAATGAAGAAAATCGATTCACAAACAGAGGAGAAAATGGTACCGAAAGAAAACGGCTAGCCTATTAATGTATAAAGATTCCTCTGTGGGGGCACATATCCCATGTGAACGTTAGGATGGAGGGAAAAATTGAAATTTAGAAAATATAATCGCGGCAGGAAGTAAATTTGTCTATTGAGCATATTATCACGCATTCAATTTTTCGAGCAATCATGAATTGCTTTTTGTTTTTACTTGACCCCGTTGAATGATGTCCGTACTTCGATTTTATTCTTCTGTGAATATAATGCAAGCGTCTATGGGCCTCGGAATCGAATTATTAGTAAACGACCTTCTCGACAGTACTTTTTATGCAAAAAGAGTATCCAGCACTTAACATCCAACCCCTAAATTCATTTGAGTTTGATGTCTTGGATTCAAATTAAGGTTGCGATAAAAGCCATTAGTGGAAACAAGAAACCCAACGAGTAGGGCCCTACCGCAGTTTTCGATTGCGAAAAATATGAATTGAGAATTGAAGACTTCAAAATTAAAACATTTTGTTTTTTTTAATTTCTTTCTTTATAATTTCATTTAATTTCTTCTGATGCCACAAGGCATTTAAATATTCGCCAAAAATTGTTATTTATATCAATTCAGATTTCAAAACTATGCATAAGTAATGAGCTAAAAAATTATCTTACAAGGGACAAAGGACTAGGGACTGAAAATATTATAAAAAGTACAAACACTAATATTTTGCGCGTTCCGTTTTTTTTCCTCTCAACATTTCACATTCTAACCCAATTTTACTCTACTTCAAGGACGGAGAGTACGTTTCCATCTCTGCTTATCTTTGACTTTACTAATAATAAAGCTGAAAGTCTGTATGTCTGGATCTCTGTCTGTTACGTGCATAGACCAAGACCGTTCTGCTGGTTTTCATGACATTTGCCACAAAATTCATTCTTAGCATAGAGGTGAGCACCTCGAAGCAATTTTTCGAAATTTCGATTTTGTTCTTTTTCTATTTTAACTTTAAGCCCATTTTACCGAGCAAATTACCATAATATGGACTAGCAAATTACCATTAGATGGACGAGCAAATTATTATAACATGAACGAGCAAATTAGCATAGCCTATTGGCGAGAAATTCATCATCCATTAGTAAATATACAGGCGAACCAAATGACATTTGAGTTTTCTACTTCGGGCAAAGCCATGCGGATACCGCTAGCTCTAAATAAAACACATTGCTTCTCTGAAATGAATAATGTAAGTGATTTCATTCTTCCAATACTTTTTGAGTTCATGAGCAAAACGTTTTAACCCTGAAGAGAAAGGGGGTAATTCTTGAGTCATTACAGTAACAATGAAATTGGAAAAACATTCTATCGGCTCGATTTTTTCTCGCATGTTTTGTTTGAAGAAATATGAAACTATTCATCTTTATTAGAATACATATTTTAGGGCATTTAGCGAAATACAAAATTCAGTAAAAAACAGGAATTAATCGTTTGCATATGTATCAAAAATACGTCTATCAGAATAGAAGGCATGGAGCTCCACGCAGGTACAACCTTAATACTATATAGAGAATTTAATAAAAAATCTTATAATATTTCTCAAAGGTTTTTTTCGTTGTTAATATACCATAACTTCCTTAATGCTTCAAAATAAAGCATTTATTTAAAAAAAAATAGTTTTTCAACGCTTTCTGTGGAAAAAAAAAGTAAAACCAATTCACATTCTGGCTTTTTTTTCTTTTTTGTAAAATTACACTTAAAAAACGGATTTAAGCGGTTTGCAATTTAACCGTAAGCTTAAATTGTAAGCTTCTTTAAGCAGTGTTAAAATACAGACCTGTACTGGCCTCCAGGAAAACGTAATAGTGGTGAAAACAATATAATTAGCAGAACTTTTTAAGTCTCAAGGTATACCTGCAGCAAATGCAAAAATAATAATAATAATAATAATAATAATAATTATAATAAATTAAAATAAATAAATAAATAAATAAAAACGTGTATGTCCTTTACCACAGAGTTTCGACGTACTATTTTGGATATTATTTCTATTCTGCAACACATGAGTTAGAACATATTGCTCATTTTCTCCCTAATAGATGGAATTACTGAGGTTCAGGAACTGAAGTTTATCACTTGTTGCAGCTGTTTTGTTCAAACTTCGTAACAAGAGCGAATCCAGCTCAACATGGAAGGGGGGACAGGGGCCCCGGTGGGAGGTCAATGTGACATCCAAAAAAATTCCTTATTCTGCAAATTTTGTTCGACTATTCGGCAAAAGTTGATGCTTTATGCGGCGAAACTTCATCATTCGGCAAAACTATCATCATTCGGCAAAACTATCATCATTCGGTGACAATTTGGAGTTCCAATAGGCAAATTGGGTGTTTCGCCCCCTCCCCTAAATTTGAATTCGTGGCCTCCCTGGAGGCCTCCCTCTAAGATTTTAGAAGCAATGTTATTCTAAAATGATAGCGGTACTAACCCAACTAAACACAGATAACTTTCGCTTTTCAATGAGCTCCCAAAGAAGTTATGTACACTTGCAAACTCAGTGACAAAGTTACAACAGCTGAAGTCATTAATAAATTCAAAAATTGAAGCAACCGTCAAAAAACTTTTTGTTTATTTTATTTTTTATTTATTTATTTATTTATTTGAAAGGTGGTGACGCGCCCATGCTTAGTTTAAACTTAGTTACTTTTTATAAATTAGCGTGTCAAAATATTCTTGTTGTAGAAAATTAAGAATGTTAATATCAAACTTGAGGACCCGACAGACGTTGTTCTGTTCAAACTTTGTAAATTCAATAAACAGTCAAGTGTTTGAACCGTTTTGTCTGAAAAAAATAAGTAAAAAGAAAATGATTTAAGCTGCTTGGTGTCACAATACGTATATTTATTACAACATGATTTATCTAATGCCCACTAAGCAGTTGTTTTATTAACTACTAGCTTTTGCCCGCGGCTTCGCACACGTTGATGTAGTTTTTTTTTTTTTCAATTGATTCAAGTTAATGGTCATTACAGGCAGAGGTCAAATAGTTACTAAAACATTGTTTGTCTCTAGTTTCGCCGATATTTCAAATTGCCTGCCCCCTTAAATGTATCAAAAGGTATGATTAAAACTGAAAATTAGGGGGAAAAGGAGTAAATGAAATGTTGGCAAAACTGAGAAGAAACCCAAAAATCACAAAAAATAAATCACGAAAACGTTCAGGAGTTGTAAAAAAGTCAGTTTGGGTAATTCCCAAAAAACCCAATTCGAGTGAGGTCAACTATTCTTAAATAAAGTGAAACAGTTCCCTTATAATCCCGATCTCCATCAAATACATGATATCCAGCGCTACACCGGCAATCTAAATTATTGTATAATGTGTAACTTCTTACCGTAGAAATCGTCCCAACATAGGGTCAACAATGATGCTACCCGAAATGTTTCCAATAAACAGTTAAAATTTGGCAATTGTTTGTAATTGTGTGCAAAGACAAAGTAATGGAAGTTTTTGCGCTGTTTATGAATTTGCGAATTAGTTGGCGAATTTCTTTACGTGTTAACAAATTTAAAGAAAGAAATATTAAAGAAATGGCGATATTTGGTTACATGGTGAAAACCGAGAAACAGTACTGCGTAGTCTTTAGCTTCAAAAACAGCGACAGTTGAAAAAAATGCCAAATGCCTTAACTATTGAAATGATTCCACAAAAAAAGTTTGGCTAGATTCCAGCTGATCGATTAAATATATACCCAGTCAATACAAATAAATAAATAACCATTAATTGCCTCAAAGTTGCATTAAAACGGAAAAAAATCAGCCAAATCCATGCATTATTTGCCAATCTTGTGCAAAAATCTTATTTCAAGATTTGACTTGAGAAAAGCCTTGAACAGTCACGAAAAGCAAACATAGTCAACAATACAACAATAGTCGTTATCGACAGGGAGTTGAGATGATACACTAAATATTGTATTGAGTTAAGGAAAGCCTTTGAACATGGAACTAAAAAGCTCATAACTCGTTTTTTATTCTACTTAGAAATTTCGAACAGGTGTCATCTTCAGCAGAAAAATCAGAGCTTTCGATGGACATATAATGTTAATATGTGCAAGTATTTTTTCATCCCCATATTAGAGAATTTATACGAAAATTGTGTTTTATTGCCCCCCTAAGGGGGTCTTGTCCCCCAAAATGGGACGAAAACTACCCTATGTGTTATTCTGATGCATACGCTATATTATTGTAAAGTTACATCAAAATCTATTCAGTAGTTTTTGCGTGAAAGAGTAACAAACATCCATACATCCGAACTTTCGCATATATAATTAGTAGTAAGATTTTCCCTCCGTACTTGATGGTTTGTTCCTTCAGCCATACTCAAACAATAAAAAGCGTCCTCAAATATTAAATGTAAAAAACTAACTACCCATCTAGAACAAACGGGAAATCCCGCTGCAACATCCTTCATATGAAAAAGAATAAAACAATCGGAAGGATATCGTTTTAAAAAATAATAAAGGTAAAAACAGTTCTCTGAATAAGCGAAAATCACTCATCCCCCCCTTCCGTTGTAAAATAAACATTCTTCAACTAAAATAAAAACCCTTTAAAAACAAAAAGCAATTCTTTGCAATTTGAAATATTTCGCCAAAAAAACAAAAAAACAAAAAAAAAAAAAAACAATAAATTACGTTAACAGTAGCTTTAAAATGTAAACAAATGATCATGCAACTCTATTGTTTATAGCCAAAGTCACCAAAGCCACCACGTTACTGTAATCCAGCCGATCAGTGAGCGAAGTCAACTACGACCAATTAGCAGACCGATCTTTTGAACAAAAACTTTAAAAACTTCATATATTGCCTAATTTGTTCTTTCCACCAAAGATAAAGATCTTTCGGTCATATTTCTATAATTGGGAATCTGGAGATCATTTCATTGGCGTCAATTATTGGCTCCAGCGCCTGCTCGAGAGGTATATTTCGTTGCAAAGCTAAACAAAGAGAACGGAAACATCTATTTACATAGGGCTACTATAAATCATCCCCAATTATCGAAATATCCCCGATCTTCCACTGCACTAATCTTTTGTGTACAAAACTTCCCCGTTGTAATTTATCTGGACAAAAATAAAACTTGTTTCGTCTTTAAATTCCATCATCTTTTCCTTTAAATAATGTACTGATTAGTTTGATAATCCTCATAGACTAATAATAAGAATAGACCGAGCTATGGCAACCCTTTTGCTGCTCATAAACCAAACCATGTGACTGGTGGATATCCTAGCAACAGCGGGCGTTGATCGTAGCAGACGATCAACGCCGCGAGAAATAAAATAAATAGAATTGATGGAACATGGAAGAATGATCTTTTATGGAGTTCGATTTGTAAATTTGTTAATCTAAGTTGTAAATATTTTGTTAATATAGTGAGTTTTTCGTTTAGATAGTATTGTGCATTTTCTTTAGTCAATTTCAATAACTCTCTAAGCAATCAAAGATGCAGGCGCCCAAAAATAATCGGCAAACGGTAAGATTTTTACATACAATTTCAATTTAAGATACCGATTAGTATATTTTTGCGTTAACGCAAAACGTTTACGCCATTACGTGCACGCCAACGCTGACGTAGCAGTTCCAAATAAAATAAAAGTTACTGAAAACTGTGATCAAAAACTAATTACTAATGTCAAAATAATGCATAACTAAAAGAAAAACAGTTCAATCTCTGCACTTGGAAAAAAATTATAATGAAAACACATTACGTCTTAAAATATATGTCGAGTACCAAACTATAGATAATGTTGCCATCTAGCAACCATGCTGCCAAAGTTTTCGCCAAGCCTCCCACCAGTCACATGATGTATCCATGAACCAATTTTTTCATCAGCAAGCCTGGGAAAGCTCGGTCTACTCTTATTATTAGTGTATGATAATCCTTGAAGTAATCTTGACATCGGTGTCAAAACTCAGATTGGTTTGAGCAGAGTAGCAGATGTTGCTAGGTACGGTACTTTCTGATCATTTGGTTAGAAAAACCTGAAGCACCGATCCGGTCACATGGTTCAACTACGACGGCAGAACACACGTTTTGCGTGAACCTTCCAATATTACTTTAAAATATATCTCGGGACCTAAAATCGTTGCTTTTAAGAAATGTAGGCTTCACTCTCTATCTCTCTACGTTTTATCTATTATCAATTGACATATCGCAGTAGGAAATTTCATTACAAAAAGCAGAACTGGCTTTCTTACTGTCCTTTGGCAACGGGTTAAATATTTATTTCAACTAGTGTTCGCCAAGTGGTCGAATATCGACCATATTCATAAATGAGTATTTGAGAAAATTTGTATGAATTTAACTATTTCCAACATTTTTATTTCTACTCTTACTAATGTTTACTGCATATCTGAAAACATACAATGTTTATACGGACACACAATACCACAGTAATAATTTATTCCTATTTTGCTTTTTATCTGTTAATCTCAAAATAAATGGATGAAAGGAGATATATCGGTAATGGGGTCGTTTCCGAAATTTTCAAAGTATTTTTTACTGAAAGAGGAAGTTTAAAAGCAAACGTTTTAAATATTTTTTAGATACTTTGAAAAAAATTAATATTTTTTAACAACTATTTTAATTGGTGTGCAGATTAAAATTAATTTTTTGGCATAAAAAGCGATAAAATGCCCTCATTGATGCCATTAGCGCACAGCGCAAATTATAACCCGAAAACGCGGTTAAGAGCAAACCGTAATATTTAGGGCGACAATGGAGTCGCGCGCCAAAGTACATCACTTATAACGTCATAAGGACCACGCCTTATTCCCAAAATCGGACATTCAAAAAAGTTTTAAAAAAACAACTGTTGAGAAAATAAAAGTTTTTTCTGGCTCATCAATTTTTACTTTCTTCTATATCTAATATATAGAAGAAAGTATTGGATTCGTGCAAATTTTCGAATTTCGAAGGATTTGAACGTTTTGAGGTGTGCTGAGTCCATTTCGACCATTTTTGGAAAATGTCTGTCTGTGTGTATGTGTGTGTGTCACGTCTGTGTGTGACCAGGTTTTTGTGGCCGCTCTACAGCAAAAACTACCGCATGAAATCGAACGAAATTTAGTACACATATGTGCCCCTATGTGAACTTGTGCCCATTTGTTTTGGGCGCGAATTTCTCCAAGGGGGGTGGAGCAATGGGACGTTTTTTGAGTTTCGCGTGCTTGCTATTCCTCAGGAAGTAACTGGCGGAATCAAACAAAATTTGGTCCATATGTTGCCCGTAACAGGTGCAGGTGCTGATTCAATTTTGGTGTCAATAGCTCAAACGGGGGTTGAGCTATAGAACGTTTTTTGTCGTCAATTGTGAATGCTGTATCTCAAGAAATAATGAACGGAATCAAACAAAAAATTTATCCCCAAGTAGCCCTTAGTGGGTATAAGAGCTGATTTTATTTTGGTGTCAACAGCTAAAAAGGGGGTAGCGCAATCGCCCGTTCTTTTTTCCCATTGTGAGTGCCCTATCTCAAGAAGTAATGCTGCGTTCCGGTTGAAATTTGGAATATATGTGAATCCATACGTAAACAGGCTTTGGTTCAATTTTGACTCCAATCGCTCCAAGAGGTGTTGATTTTTTTTTTTTTTTTTTTTGCGAATAAAAATAGTTTTATTGATGCAACAATAAGAAAGATAAATTGTAATAGATTGTCGTCTGCGTATTTCTCGTGATTTTAATTGTATGGAAATGATCGGAAATATTATCTCAATGATTGAAATTTTTAACTGTTGCCATCTTATGTTTGTTAATAAATAAAATATTTGTAACTAATTCAAGTAAGGCTTTTAAAGTAACTTTCAATTTTCGCTCTTTGTTTTGTTTTTACAATAATTCAGACATTGGGATGGTCGTCAAGTTTTTGCATGTGTAATTTTGTTTTTGTTAGGAATATTGCTTCCTCGTCAAGCATGGGGAGGGATCAGAAAAAAGAAAAATATAGAAGAAAGTTTCGTAATGGCCACAACATACTAGTTTTTTTTTTTGCGAATAAAAATATTTTTATTAATGCAACAATAAGAAAGATAAATCGTAATAGATTGTCGTCTGCGTATTTCTCGTGATTTTAATTGTATGGAAATGATAGGAAATATTATCTCAATGATTTAAAAAATGTAACTGTTGCCATCTTATGTTTGTTAACAAATAAAATATTTGTAATTAATTCAAGCAAGGCTTTTAAAATAACTTTCAATTTTCGCTCTTTGCTTTGCTTTTGCAATAATTCAGACATTGGGATAGTCGTCAAGTTTTTGCATGTGTAATTTTGTTTTTGTTGGGAATATTGCTTCCTCGTCAAGCATGGGGAGGGATCAGAAAAAAAAAAAAAAAAATATAGAAGAAAGTTTCGTGATGGCCACAACATACTAATTTTTCCTTATTCTATCTATTTCAGTGACTAAAAGTAGTACTTTTGATTGAAGGAAACAATCCCATTGAGAAATTGGTGTGGTCGACATTTTGCTGGCTTGAATAATTTTATTTTGGATACCATGTTGCTTTGTGCTAACCCTATGCAAATAAATATTTCCCTACTCTTTGTTTACGTGTGCAAAGAAAAGAATTTTTCGTGCTAGCATTTGAAACAAAAAACTTGACGCCAATGGATAAAAATCACTAATTATCCAATTTTCGAAATCTTCCCGTATGAAGTGAAGCTTTACACAAAACTCAATTTATACGTAAAACTTCTGTGTGAACAGAACAGTGTTACTTATAAAACGTCTACTATTATTGAGTAAATCTTCTTCGTCATCAGAAATATAAATTTCCAAGTATCAAATGAACGAACTCTACTCGTGTCAACATATAACTGTCCATTCAAAAATACTGGGAGTCGTAATAATAGTATAATTTTTAAAAAAAGGTCGATTTTGTGATTTGTTTACGGTTAAGGGCGGTGCATAACTGATGTCACACTTTTCAACATTTACGACCCTTTCCCCCCTCTGTCACAATGTTTTGCACTTCACTATATCCTCTCTTCCTTTTGTCACATGTCACGCTGTTTTTCATAAGCGTTCCTATTTAAAAAAAAAGGCTTGTTGTCACGTTCTCCCCATTGTATGCTCTTCTTATATCTTTCCTCTCCCCTGTCACAAACTGTTACTATTTCGTGAACCCCACCTTAAAGTTGGACTTCATTCGTGGACAGCCTATTTTGTGCAACCGTAGGCTGTATATATTTCCCTACTCCTTGTTTTCGTATACAAAAGTAAAAACATTTCTCGAGCTGCAATTGGTGCAAAAAATTTGAAGCCAATAGATGAAGAGCGCCCGCCAATTTAACAATTATCGAAATCTTCCCGAATGAAATGATACTGCAAAACTCAGATTATACGTAAAACTTTTGCATGAACAATGTTTCTTTTAATAAGTTAAATATTAATGAGTAAGTTGTCTTGACCTCTGCCGTTAGAATTATTGAGTTCCAAACAGTCACAAATGAACGAATCCTACTTATTACATAAAATATTGTCCATTCAAAAACATGGGCGTCACAATAATAGTGTAATTTGTAATTAAATTAATTAAAAATCGTGTTTGTGATTTGTTTACGGTTTAAAGGAAAACTGACAAATGCACTTTTCAAAATTTTTGATATCTCTCCCCTTTGTCGCAAAGTTTCACACTTCACCATAACCCCTCTTCCCTTTGCCACATACACATTTCACACTGTTTTTCATAAAAGTTCTTGTCAAAAAAAAAAAAGCTTGATGTCCCATTCTCCCCATTGTATGTTCCTCTTGTCATTTATTTCCTCCGCCTTGTCACGAACGGTTACAATTTAATAAACCCCACCTTAAAGAGGGACTTCATTCGCACTCAGTTCCTTGCAAATAGACATTTCTGTACTCGTTTTTTTACGAATGCAAACGAAAAATATTTCTCATCCTGGCATTGGTGCCAAAATGGATAAAGTTCGCCTATTTCACAATTATAGAAGTCGTTCTGAATGAAATAATGCCGCAAAACTCCTTTAATACGTAAAACTTCTGTACAAACAATATTTTTTGTAAAAGTAGGCATGATCTTGCCGTTAAATATAAAATTTCCAACAGTCAAATGAACGAACTCTACTCACGGCAACATAAAATTGTCCATGCGAAAGCACTGGACGTCATAATAATGCGCCAATGTTATCAAAAGTTTCACCTTGCGATCTGTTTGTGGTGATAGCAACTGCAGGAATTATTGGGAGCTGGAACTGAAAGTCGTCCCTCACTCGTAAAATAATTTATTTAAATACTAGCATTCCCGTACCCGGCATTGCTCGGGTAATGGTATTAGCACGGTTAACAGTGCATGGTGCACCTAGTTTCGAAAATCCCCTATAATAATTACTTATTACCTATAATTTTTTTCTAATTTTGGGAGGATCCCGGAGCCCCTGGACTCCTTATATATATGCCCTTGTCCTTAACCGATCTTTAACTGTTATTAACGATCTTTTTAAAGTATTGGTTATCTTTGCAAACACAGGCCATCCACATTTTATTGTTATACCTATGTTTAAGCAAGAACTTCTTTGTATACAACATATTTAATTTTTTTTCTGGTGCTAAAATTATTAAGCTGCTTGATGAACTGACTTTCGAGCAAGTTACATAAAATTGGTCGTGTTGAAAAAAAGTCCTCTCTTAAATCGATCCCTGCTACTTTTAATGTATGTCCTTGTGACTTATTAACGGTTATTGCAAAGCAAACTCTTACAGGAAACTACACTCTTATAAATTCAAAAGGATAGTCCACCTGTGATGATGTTCTTAAAAACTTCGTTTCAAGTTTTGAAAAAATAAAAGCAAAAGACAGAAACATTATTATTTGACTTGAGAAAAGCCTCGAGAATCACGTGAGAAACAAAAACAATATCAAATTTAAAATTCGTTATCGAGCAAAAGTTGAGAAGAAGTACTGAATAATGATTTGAA
Source organism: Uloborus diversus (assembly GCF_026930045.1). Taxonomy (NCBI): domain Eukaryota; kingdom Metazoa; phylum Arthropoda; class Arachnida; order Araneae; family Uloboridae; genus Uloborus; species Uloborus diversus. The sequence continues at coordinate 97,817,149 of NC_072736.1, forward strand.
TGGAAGAAAGCCTCCAAAAATATGGGATTTAAATTTCAATGACAGGTTTTAATTTCACAGAAATTAAGGGGTTTTAATTAATTTCTCCGGAACTAATTGATATTTCGAAAAATCCTTTCTTAGTGGATACTTTCGTAATCATGTGGACATGCCTGCCAGATTTCAAGTCTGAGGCTTCAGCGGTATTGGCTGTGCGTTGACATATATATATATTTAAGTTATCTCAGGACATTGATTTTTATATATTAAGATTAAAATCGCGAAAACATAATCAAAATGAAAATATTTTAAATGACCGTAGTTACCCAAAAAGCCTCTACAATAAAAACAAATGCAAGTATTTCATTTCTTTATGCTCAAGCAAAAATTGGCAACACCACAATATTATCCAGCAATTTCTTCAAGCTAACTATGTCGCGTGAAAAAGCAAATAAAAATGAATTTTCACTAACTTTTAATTGCTTTTAGCGCTGCTTCTAGCGGGTTGGCGTTTTCGCTCGGTAAAACCGGGTTGAACGTGTTTCAAAGTATTTTGCACGAGTTTTCCAACCATACCAAGCTCGAAGCTTTAAAATGCATTTTTCGTGTAGAAAAAGCTGTTTAAAAATGAATTAAAACTAAATGTTTCACGCTTCCAACAATGAATTTCAACAATGGAAAAGAGTTAAAATTTAAATTTTTGAGTTTCGCTAACTAAAAAACGCTTATAAATTTTTATTAGTGGATTTAGGTTATTGGACCTTGGGCGCCCTGACAATTTTTTCGTTAGGAGTGTTTTCTAAAGACCTTTCCATCCATATCAAATTCGAAAAAATTGGACCATCCGTTCACGTAGAAAGAGCCATCTAGAACCGAAATGCGTTTTTTATTAATATCTCCGTTAGTTAGCTTTCGATTTCAATTTTTTTTATTGATGACACTAAAACTCGGCAATAGCTACCGAACAAAAAAAGAATGAAGGAAATCGGTTCACAAGCAGAGGAGAAATCCGTACCGAAAGAAAACGGCTTGCCTATTAATAAAGATTCTCGCTCAACAATAGGTTAAAATAAATATTAATCATTTAAAAGATATAATCATCTAATGTTTAAACTAATTAATTAACAAACACGCTTGCGATTCAATCCATCGCGCTTCGAAACCATGCTTGCCACAACTTAATTACACACAAAAAAATTGATCAAAATCGGTTCAGCCGTTTAAAAGCCTTATGGTGACAAACGTCCGCATAAAAGATTTTTATATATTAAGATTTGTAATGTTATGTTTGTAGGCACTACTGCATCATTTGGCAATTTCTCCCCAGATATGAAGCTCTGAAAATATTCATCGAAGTAGCAACGGATGACAAATTCGTATATTTAACTACCCTCTAGACTAGACAAAATATGAAGTCCTTGACTATTATGTGTGTAATACTTGACAATCAAACGTGCCAAAAGTTAAAAAAGTTATTGAATTCTGCTGATTTCTACTTTGACATTGCAGATTGTGTTTTACAAATTGAGCACAAAGTGTAAAGTAATAGAAAAAAAAAGTGCGAATTTGAAGAAGAAATAGATTAAATAACATAGGTACATAGGTCGCATACTCAGCTTATTTTACCAAAATGAGTGCTCCAATATGCTGGGCACTGACCTGATTCGGTCATCAAAAATCAGGCCTGAGGGAGAGTTGTGCAATTTATAAGTTAGTAAAGTAAATATCTATTGCGCTAACCAAATTACACCTGAAAACTTTAGCTGCTCCTCGGCGCATTTAGCTTGGCTTCAAGCGTGGCGCTTTTTCACTTCCATCGGCAAAGTTTGGCTATCTCTAATAGGCTGCAACGAAGTTCAGCCGTAAAATTTACAATATATTTCTATTTAAGCATTGAATATCGAGATGTTATAGCAAGTAATACCTTAATTGATGCTCAACGCACATAGTAATTTAATGTTGGAAGATGACAAATTGAGAAAAACGTGAGACTAACATTCGAAACTTTTGTGGGCCTAAAGTTGTTTTTTTTTTACCCTTAGAGGAGAAGAAAAAACAGTGTCTTTTGGAAACAAGAAACAACTTCAAAATTTTTAGCAAAATCAAAAATGGTAAGTGCCTGACCTGCCGGACTCTTACAAAGACTGCCTCTTAACAAAGAATAAGTAAGACAAGTACTAGGATATCATGAGAAAACGCTATATCAAGGACAAAAGACCAACATGTTGAAGAAAAGGAATTTAGCATGAGAGACACGTCACATCGTAAACTGTCAGCAGCAGACTTTTAGAATTTCCAAGATCAAACCCATCGGATGAACGTTAAATAGTTGAAGTAAAATAGTTGGAACTTTAGACCTGCAACCTCGTAATGGGTCTCCATGGTGCATTTTCCCGAGAAAGTGGATTCGATTAATACTGATTTGCTACTCTTAAATAAATAAAGACTCGTCATTTTGAAATTGTTCAAGAACTTTCTTTTCTTTTTCTTTCTTGTTTTTTGATATTTTGTAAACTGTCAGAAATATTGATTTGGAATCTATTATAAATGTGATCTATCTTGTTTGGAATCTATTATAAATGTGATCACTTGTTGTGCATACGTTTGACTTAAGTTCGACACTTTGTAGTACTTACTCATCGTTCCCTCATTATAAACTTTAAATGATCTCTAGTTGTAGCAAAAAAGAATAATTTGGCCTAGCCTTGTCTACCTAAAGCTTCACTCAAAGCTCACTAAAGCATCTCGTAGACGTAAAGGGTATTGTGTCATTTCACGGTATTTCGGAAAAATGTCGAGTTCATAACATGACACTTTTTTGCCTCAACTATTTAAATTACAGTTTGATTTGCAAATTATTTTAATTTGAGTTTGTGTGTTGGTAGGACAAACTCAAAATAAAATAATGTGCTAATCAAACAAAAAATTAAAAAGTTATAGCAAAAAAAGGTAACGGACTCTACATAAATGTCCAAAATACCGTGAAATGATCCTATTACAAAATTATTAAACGTGATTTACTACAGAATGTTTTTAAACCTTTATAACATGGATCTTTCTATTAGTTCCTTGGAAATCAAACTATTTGATGCGCTAGTATTTGTACATATTGTGAAAGGATTTTATTACTTACAAACTGCACTGACCTGGGTTTCACTGTCTACCTCGAAAAAAAAATTGCTCCAAGTAACGCATGTTCAGCATTAAGGTTTAAAGTACCTGGACGACCGAGCCTCGCTCGGCTTTAAAAGAATTATTTTTTGTCAAATCGTGTTTTTTTAAGGTTCAATACTTTTCCAAATATACCTGAAAAGCTTCACGTTAACGAAATATTAGGCACTCGACCTTCTTATAACACTAAAGTACCAAACAAAGAAGATTCTGAATGTAATAAAATCAACAAACTTTAAACTTTCTGTTACATTTGTTTCCACTTTACATTTTTCTTGTCAGTAATTAAAATATTTTGACCTAAGCTATGGGTGCTTGAGTTTTGCTATGGTGAAATCGGTTTTTAACCGAATACTTCCTTTCATACTATGATGCGTTTCACGATTTTATCCCAATCTAGATTTTCTTTTTGAATAAGTGCTTTTAGTGTAGTTGGTCACTTTACGCCAGAAAATGCTACATACAGCATGATATCCATCAAAACTGATGATCCACAAACCATTCCAACAAATGATAACAATTGTCTTAACAAAACATAAACAGTCTCAAGACTTACATTTCTTCGAAATAAAATTTAGATGCGTGATTTAAAAAAAACATGTTAAACTATTTGTAGTGTAAAAAGAAAATAAATAAAATAGGACTGTCAAGCAATAGTTTCACTTAAAAAAGAAAAAAGTCTTACATCGACTTACAATGCTTTTGAATTTGGTTTCAGCCAAGTGTGTTTGAAACTTGCCAAAGTGGCCAATATCAGCCAAGCCTGACAAATTTTCATTGTTGTGGTTGCAAATCGTCTGCCTGATGCGTCAATTCACAGTTTACTTCAAGGCTTAACTTAGACTTTATATTAAAAAACTGTTTTTTGTAAAAAATCTCGTTTTTACAGAAAAAACACTGATGTAGATGAACTTAGAATGCAAAACAACAATTAAATCCAAAATTTCATCCAAATCGTTAGAGCCGTTTTCGAGATACGAAATATATACATACCCACAAGATTTGCTCATTTAAAGATATAAGATAAAGGGGAAAGTGTAAAAACACCCCTTCATCGTGTAGAAGAGAGCAATTTCATTACTCAAAATTAAAAATTTAGATCTTCTTTGGATTTTTTTAATTTTAAAACCACTTCCACCACGAGCATATTTAACTTCTCCCAGTCACCATTAATGAATACGGCGGATCTTCGACCGGCTAATAGGAAGTAAAGAGACATCAGAGCTTCTCGATACTAAGTTTGCTTTTAAATTTTTTTCAAATAATAGTGCAACCGTCAAAGTGGGTGTCATTAGCTATAGACGTAATCTGAAAAAACTTTCGAAAACAGTAACTTTGTAGCGGATAACTTCTCATCGGAGAGTCAATAGTAGAGTAAATGCGAATGTTTTTCCTTTACCAAGAAAGGTCCAAAGGTCAACCCAAAAGTCTCCAGGCCTTTGCTTTTTCACTCAGTTATAGCATTAGTTAAAAGAATGTATAAAACTTTTAAAATGGTATACACTGGTGTGCAAAAATTAAGGACGAAGTCGAAAAATTATCATATCAGCTGAACGAAGAGGCAGAGCGGACAGAAAGATCAATCAGGAGATTAAGTAAGGTGATGTACGGTAGCACATGCGCAGATATGCAGGCAGACGTAATGGGGGAGTGTCTGAGTAGTATAAAGCATGTTGTCGGTGTAAGATCAGTATTTCTGGCAAAGAGATTGCACGCCGTATAGGAGTTAAAATCACACCGAGTTGCTGCCTCAGCGAGAAATGGCGAATGATCAATCTGTTAGACGACATCTGGATGCTTTTACCCGAGGTCGAATCATTGGGAAGTTGGAGGAAGACCGCAGTGTGACAAGTGTAGTTGCAGAGTTCGGAACTGCTCACAGCATCGTTTCACGACTTTGGAGACAATTTCAAACTACAGGAACAGCTATCCGGGGGTTCAGTAGTGGTCTTCCACGAGGAATCACACCCGCAGATGACCGGTATATTGTCTTACAAGCCAGAAGAAACAGGCGGCAGACAGCGGGAGAAATCGCTAGACACATGACACAGGCGACTGACGACCGATATCACGTTTTACCGTGGCCAGAAGACTGCACGGTGGTGGTCTGTTTGCACGACGCCCTATACGGTGTGTACCTCTAACGCCTGCCCATCGGAGAAGGCGTTCTCTGTGGTGCCGGGAACACCGGAATTGGAGAGACAATGAATGGGGACGAGTACTCTTTACAGATGAGAGCAGATTCAGTCTGAGTAGCGATTCTCATCGCATAATCTGGAGAGAGCGGGGAAGCCGCAATCATCCCTCGAGCATCATTGAAAGGGACAGATATGGAGGTCGCGGTGTTCTCGTTTGGGGAGGCATCATGCTTGGTAGTCGTACAGACCTTCACATCTTCGACGCAGGTTCAGTCAACGGGACCCGTTCTTGTAACGAGATTCTTCTTCCATATGTGCGTCTTTTTAGAGGCGCTATGGGTCCTTTTCGTGGACGACATGAGTTCCTTTTCATGGACGACAATGCACCATGTCATCGCACAGTAGCTGCCGAACAGCTCTTAGAGAGAGAGGATATTGAACGTATGGATTGGCCGGCACGATCTCCGGATCTCAATCCCATCGAGCATGTATGGGATTTTCTAGGCAGACGCTTGGTAGCTCGTACCTTACCACCAGTAACGATTCGAGAGCTTCGACTGGCGCTGCAAGACGAATGGGCAGCAATGCCTCAACAACTCAGTGACACCCTCATTCTCAGCACGGGCAGACGCATTGCGCTCCATGCTACTTTTTCAATAAAGCTTCTTTTTATCCCTCTGATTTCTCTTTTAGTAAGTGTTGCTTACATTACACATGTCTTTACGTATTGGGGATCTTACGGTATTAAATGTGTTGATTTGGAAAGCTTTTGTACAAAGTTATATTGAAAAAACCGTCTCGTCCTTAATTTTTGCACACCAGTGTATTTTGCTCGTGCTGCTGAGGACAAAAAAAGAGTGGACTGATAACCAGAGCAGTGGAGTCGGAGAAAAAATAATCGACTATGGCTCTGCCTCCGGAAATTTTAGAGACTCCGACTCCTTTACTCTAAAATCAGTCCGACAACGCAAGCACTGGCAGAGTTGTGAACTTTGAGGGAAAATGACCGGCTCATACTCCGACTCTTTATACCTTCGACTCCTGAATCCGATTCCTTCACCCCAAAATCAACCCGACTCTGATTCCTCGACTCCATAGCACTGCCAATAATAGGATAATTGCCAGCTCCCTAACCTTCCCAGATCTGCCGTAATTGTGACTTTTAGATTTTTAACTATACATGACTGCTTATTTTTATTCTTTGAACCTAAAATGTTCCCCTTTGTGTATTTTATATGCTAAACTCTACAAGTTTTTAAATCTAATGACCTGGACTGGTGTAATGCACTGAGTATTTTTCATGATATGAGTCAAAAGTATCGGGGACCTAGAGAGCTGTTGGCATGAAAGCCAAAAAAAAGTTCAACATTTATGAATAACAACATACAAACAGTTCGTGTAGTAACCTGGAGTTCTTGCGAAGTACTTGCTTAAAACGCGTTCAATTTCCATATCTTGCGTAAGCAGCTGAATTCATGTTTACTTTCTTTCTACTTGTGCTGCATTCTGTAACGAAAACTGCATTTAGTCTTACCAAGTTCTATCTAAGAGTGTTCTCATGTAGTCTAGTGGTTAGACACTCTTGTTCCCATGCAGGAAACCTGGGTTCAAATCCCGACATGAGATGGAGGTTCCATGGTGTAATGGTTAGCACTCTGGACTTTGAATCCAGCGATCCGAGTTCAAATCTCGGTGGAACCTAGATTTTTTCGCTTAAATTGCTTTTAAAATCAATTTTCCAGCTATTTACTAGTTTTTTAAATTTCCGTTTAACCTACATAATTGAAACATAGTTTTAAATACAGTAGAACATCCAAAATCCAAACGCATTCTCATGAAGTTTTGACAAATTTTTCTGTATGTTCAGTAATCAATAAGAGTAAACTTGTGTTCAATATATTTTAAAATATAATTCCATATTGTAGCGTTATGACTATATTGCATTTTAAGTACATACAAATATTGCATAACCACTTGATTGATAGAATTTATTATATTTTTAGAACAGTATTTTCTTGGTTATTTTCGAAAATCCGTACAATTTGAAAATCCGAACTACCCATGATGCCAATTATTTTGGATTTCTTAACTTTCTACTGCAGTGCAGTTACATAAATATTCGCAGTTTTATATCGGTAAAAATGATCATTATTGGTAAGCCAAAAAATCTCAAAACATGTTCTCTCCTACGAAGCTGATCATAGCGAAATTTGAAACAAATGTAACTGCTTAAACTTCCAGTAAAATAATATTAGTAAGCTTGAAATAACGTTGACTACTTTAAATCATATTTTAGCTCAAAAACATGATAGTGAAGTTCTATTTTTATTTTAAAAAAAAAGATATTTCTCGGTTTACCTCCCTCTAACTTTCTCTAAAAAAACTAGTAGGAGAGAGTCTTTCTTTTTTTTCCAATTCAAATTTTGGCAAAGAAATAGTAGCTATCAGTACTCTTTTCTGTTTTTGTACTTTTTTTAAACCAGTACAAAGCGTCACACTAGGGTTTCTCATCGAAAATTTTCGTCTAAAGAAGAAAATTTTAAGAGAAAACTCCGTTTATTTTATCAGAAGAAAGCTTTGACAGAAGTTTGAAATGTTCTATAACAAAGAACTAATGGCTAATCTAAAAATAGTTTGGATTTTTAAGAGCTGGGAAGAATCATTTTCTAGAAACAGATTGCTTAGTAATTGATAAATTCAATGTATATTTGAAAAACTTTTCCAATCAATTTTTTTAATGCTTTTAATGGTTTTCAAATGTTGGTTACTTATGTACTGTGTGTGTGTTTTTCTCTTTCTTTCATTTACTCTCTATAAGCACATAATCATTGATTTAGATTTTTTTCAAACTTAGTCTCTCCCTAGTGAATGTATTAATAAAGTTTATACGTATTTTCTTCTGCGTTGAAGGAAAATTTATCTGTATAAAACGTTTTATTTGCTTCGGTTCGCAGCAAATTTGAGGTTTCTTTGCTTACTTCGAGGCACTATTATCAATAAATTGGAGTAAAAGGAAGTCATGTGATGCACACATCAGCTCGTTGCTTTTTTTTTTCTTTAATTAGACTTTTTTAAAGAAAATGTTTTCTTGTAAATACAATGAAAAAAAATAAGCCAGTAATTAAAAATGTAGTTCTGAATTCTTGTATGCCCTATATTTGTTTTCGTATTGTCTAATTTTTTAACAAACAAGTCTTACTTGTATCTTTTAATTCGCGATTTTATGTGTAACTGGAAATTTTTTTTCTTGAAATTTTCTTCTATGTTACCTCATCACTTAGTGTTCACGTGTAATACAGTGCTAATTACAGTATTACAACGCTGCTAGGTTAGATTTGAAAACAGTATAGAGATGTTTGTTTCAATTAACATTATAAGTAAGCATAACTACTCACTTTTGTGGCTCATGGTGACCGACTAAATAATAATTAAAGTCCCCAGATTTCTGATAAATGTGTCAGTAAGTTTGAAAATAACATTGACTGTTCCATTAAATAACATAGAAGGTCAAATTTGGTTTATTTCTGTTATGAGAGAGGAAATAAATTTCTGATCAGTTTCTGTCTCTCACCTCATAATTTTTTTCAAAACCATTAACCGAGGATTAGCAGAGTTTTTTTTCTTTTGTATCTAAAGTTTAGCAAGGGAAATCGAGCATTTGGAAGATTTTTCTGCTTTAAAATTTATTTTTAATTTTTAAACCGTTTAAAAGTCATATTATGGGCTCTTTGAAAACTTTTGTGATATCATCTGTAATCTACCATAAAAAGCTTTTATAGAAGTTTGAAAGATTCAATTACAGCGAATTTTGACTCTAATAAAAGCATCTTTTGTTCTTTTGAAAAGAAGAAAATTAATTTCTAGAAATTATTTTGATGCTTGATGGCTGACAAATGCAAGGTTTTTCGAAAATGTTCATTCCCAAGTATTTTTTATTATCATTTTTTAAAAATCACTTTTGTTTTAATATTTCCCCCGTCCCCTTATTTGCTGCATTGTCTCTTGTTCTTTTTATACGCTTTCAGAATCATCAGTTTGTGGTTTCTAATATTTTTTAAGCATAGCCATTTACAAGAACGTTAAGCAACGGAGAGCCAGAGGGGACATCATTCAAGTTGTTAAATTTATCAAAATAAAAGATATTAACGGGCTAACTTTTTGCACAGAAAGCAGGACGAGGGGTCATTGTTTTAAGCTATTCAAATCTCAGGCTTAACCTGGTAATTAGGAAAAATTACTTCTTTAGTAGTGTCGTTGGCACTTGGAACAGCTTACCAGAAGAGGTGGTAACGAGCAAAGGGGTGGATAGCTTTAAAAAGACCAATCGATCTTCATTGGGGACTTATAAACTGAATAGGCCCAGCCTAGCTGGGTCCAGAGCCTGTTGCTCTGTTGCTGATCGTCACATTTTTTTTTTTTTTTTTTCGGAACGCAATTGAAAAGACTTTGCTTATTCAAAAATATAAAGATTTTCGTTAATATAACTTAATCACTTCTTTTTCATTAGAAAAACTGCTTTTCTCCTAATAATGAAAAGGACGAAAACAAAAATAAACTCATTGTTATCAGATGAATAGTTTGTGTTCTTGTAGTATGTTGTGTTTGTTTTCGCATCTGCTTATAAATAATGCTTGTCTGTTGATTTTATTTCGCGTGCTTCTATCAAACCGGTAATGCTGCCTCTCGATGTTTACAAGAACGTGATCTCATGTCGTCTAGTGGTTAGACATCTTGACTTTCGTTAGGATGTTCCGGTTCGAATCTGGACATGGGATTTAGGTTCCATGGTGTAATGGTTAGCAATCTGGACTTTGAATCCAGCGATCCGAGTTCAAATCTCGGTGGAATCTTCATTTTTTTAACTCAAATTTATTTTTAAATTTATTTTATAGAAAAATAGTAAATGATACAGAAACCTTATAATTTGTTACATTACAATATTTTCGGGGGAAAAACTGATTGAGAGTGAAACTATGGCTTCAGGCAAACCTTTTTTCAGAGTTCAAATCTCGGGGGGGACCTTGATTTTTTTAAAAATAATTTCCTAGCCAACGATTGAGAAAATTAATAAAGAAAATTCTTTTCAAAACACCCATTAAAGTCGCTAAGCAGACATGATCGTTAATTTTCAATTCTGTTCGAAATTTCATTGTTTAAAAAATATTCCCCTTCAATATCGCGTTTTTAAATGGTGTAACTAAAGAATCTAGATTTTAGAAGTTTAATGGACGATCAAAAAGGAATTAATTGCAAAACATTAGAAGATTAAAATCAGCACTGTATAATATTCCAAGAATTTATATGACATATGACTAGCTCTGAGTAAATTAATACAAACATTTGCCAAACCAAAAGCTTCGTCTTGATTTAGAGGCTGATTAATTTCAATAAGAATTTCATCGTGATTTTCTTGTTGGTTCGATCAATTGTTAAAAGCTTGATGAGTTCCATCAATGAAAGTATAAATGACACGAAGTAACAGAGAGTTTTCTGTCATATGTTGAATAAGAATCGTGTAATAAAATTCAACGGTGAAAAAAAGGGCACTTTAAACGTTGCAACTTATTACCGTAAAAAAGATTTAAAAAAAAAAAAAAAAAAAAACTCGATTTGTTTTAAGTCTCACTCTAGTCTTCAACCTAGTGTGAGACTTTCTCACCAATTTTTTTCTTCTAATAGAAACATTTATGTGAGAAACTATATAATTATTTCAGATAAATGCGGAGAAAACTGAATCTTAACGCATTAAGAAAATTTATTAAAAACCTTTCAAAAATCAGAAAATTGTCAAAACTGCTACGCATCTTTGCGGCAAAAGAAGGAATTATCCCACTCACCTCAACTTTTTTATGAGAACTAAATATCATCAATAGCACCTATTCCGCACTACTCATCATCGAAAATAACTTTTTTTTAAATTATTTTTTCTAAAAGCATCAAAAAGTTGCATTAGTTCGAAACTTCAAAGCAATTACTGCTGCAGATAAAAAAATTGCGCAAAATTTATCAAATTTTTATTCGCACTTTGCTCCACCAATGGTACTTTTTCTGAACTACCCATCAGTGAAAGTAAGAAAAAAAAATTTCGGACCACCCTATTACATAGGTACGGGATAAGATTTAGTTCTCCACGGTTTACTTCAAAAGTGCTACATGACTGAAAAACAGAAAACATGTAACCTTGTGCACTTGCACAAAAAAAAATCTGAAAAACCATGATTTTGAATCATACTAGAAAGCTTTTTCTTTTTGGAAAATATTTTTCCATTGAAAATAGAAAATTGGAAAGTGCGCCAAGCAGGCAAGGAACGTAAACAAATTGAATCTTACAGTAGAACATATGCCACTGGCATCCAAAAAGCGGGATGACAGTGATGGTCTAGGTTTTGCCTTTTTTTTCTTTAAATAAATTGTGACATGGTCTCAAAAAACAAGACCACCTAAGAATTATGATAATCCTTTTCAATTCTAATGAAATAAAAACACGAGAGACACCAGTTTACCTGAAATAGCAAAAATTTTAGTTTTTACTTTTGTAATAATGTCGTTTGAAATATTTCACGAGTCATTTTTCGATTAATATTTAGTTTTCAGTTTTGAAAATGGAGGGGCTTGCCCCACCGGACGACTTGTCTATGTAGGAGAGCATTTTTTTTTTTTTTACCCATTTGCATCAGCGCCAATTGCTTTAAGAATCACTTTAGATTGTTTACTTTGCATCTTTTCTGTTCGTGATCTTTCTTTTAGATGTAAACTTGTGCGTGATCTCATGTCGTCTAGTGGTTAAGACTTCATGACTTTCATTCAGACGTTCCGGGTTCAAAACCTGGGGTAGGATTGAGGTTCCATGGTGTAATGGTTACATCTCTAAACTTTGAATTCAGAGATCCGAGTTTAAATCTCGGTAGAACCTTCTTTTGCAAAAAATGTTTTTGAAACATTTTTTTTTCGCTTTACTTACAAAAAAATATCTTTTTATTAATTTTTTTCTTACTTTTTAGTTTTAGAAAATAAAATATCAGCTTAGCAGCAGGTAGTTGTAAGTGACGGATTTTCAATTCTGCCAAATTTTGCAGAGATATGGAAAAACAATATTGCTGAACGCAGAACAGAAGTTACATGCTAACCAAAGGACTTTTTAATATTGTACCACTGGCAAAGCACTTATGCTTATGAATCGCGCCGATAATCTTGCCGATTTTCATTGAATTTTATTAATGTTGCTATCAATGCGGTTGCTATCAATGCGGTAATGTTGCTATCATTGCGGTAGTAAATTATTTCATAATTTACTTATTCAGTTTGGTTATAATCTGTCAATAAAAGCTGTTGAATATTATTTTATTTTAAAAAATCAGTAAGTCTATAAAAAATTGAAAAAAAAAGTCAATAATATCAAAGATACTTCTGCACTATAATAAATATTGCGCAAGAGTGTTTCATTTTCAAGCAGTACTCTCGAAATGTCTCATATCCTGAATTACTGTAGCTGTCAAAACTGCTGCAAATGGGTGTTAAAAAATTGATAAAAATAAAAATTCACAGGTACTATAAAATGGTTCAAAACTGTTTACATTTCTAACAATTTAAAACTTGAAAATTGCTATTATGTGGAGAAAAATTCTTATTAACAAAGAGTTAAACAAATTTAAAAAATAATTGCGTAAGTATGAGTTAATAGGGTTCAAATAATCACCTATTGTACATTGTGTTTAAATTTTCTCTTGTAAGATACGAGGACGATACGAACTTTTTTTGGAGAAAAAAATTTAAAACATGGGTGCTGAATCCGATAGAGGGGGGTCTAATTTTTTGCAACTTTCCTGTTTTGAGAAATATTCAATTGAAATAGGGTTCATAACAGCATATTTAAATGGGGAAGTCTCTGTGTATCGAAAAAGATCCGGAAAGTTTTCATGTGCATCTTTAAAGAAATTGAAATCTTTTACGCTATTTAAGAGAATAACTAATGACTATCAAAAAGTCGCATAAGCGTTGCATAGCTAACTCCACGTTTTATGCCTGTGAAATTATCGCATTTTTTGTGTACTTCTTTTCTGATATAAATGTGAAATTTGATTCAATATATTTTTATGCGAAAACGAAAAAAAAAAAAAAGAAAACAGCTTCTTTACCAAGCATATAAAAGCTTTTGTTTAATTTCACTTAAACACCTTGTTATTGAGATCATACAACAGTTTTTAGAAATGATATGGATATCGTCCGAAGAAAATATTAAATAATCACGTTATGGGACTAATATCAAAGTGTAAAAGTATAAGGTTTGTTAATTCAAATTCACAATGTTCCTCTCAAGTTGAGGTTTGTTTCTATTGTTCAAAATCTGTTTTTTATTTTTTTTTGCATCTCAACCTTATCTTCTCTTTCCATGGTGGAGTCCTGAAACTTCAAAGACCAATAACCGCTCCACCGAGACTCCACCACGCCGTCAAGCGCCTCGGAAGACAGGGGATGGGAGATACCCTCTCTGAGTTTCCATTAATTCACACAGATAGTTTTAAGTAACGTTTTTCCAAACCTATCATCACAGTTGATCAGCCATTTTAACACGGACACCACTATTCTTTTATATATTCAATTTTTTTAGTTACTAAAAGCTACAGCACCCTACATTTCGCACACTAAAATTGAAACGAGTTGGTGTGCGGAAGTTTTTTCGGACTCAACTGCAACAATAGTTTTTTACCGATTTTTACTAATAATAAAGCTGAAAGTCTGTCTGGATTTCTGTGTATCGCATAGCGCCAAGGTCGTTCGGCCGGTTTTCATGAAAATTGGCACAAAGTTAGTTTGTAGCATGGGAGTGTGCACCTCAAAGCGATTTTTCGAAAATTCGATTTTGTTCTTCTATTCTAATTTTAAAAAAACTTCACCGAGTAAATTATCACAACGTGGAAGAGTTAAATTACGAAGTTATCATAACGTGGAACCGTAAAATTTTCGAGCAAATGAACATAGTAATTTGGCGAGAAATTCCTCATACATTATTTGTAAACATACAAGCGAACCGAATGACCTTTTAATTTTCAACTACGGGCAAAGCCGTGCTGGTACCACTAGTAAGTACATAAAAATTCATCAATTGCACAGCTACAAGAGGTATTAAAAAGTCGAAAAACTTTGATGTCATAACCATAGTGTACATCTCTGTCACTTACGGTACTGTTCAAATTTCCATTATATAAATAAATAAATTAAATTTCCAATACACTCTAATTCAAACATAAAATTGTGTTCAAAAATAAATAAATCGTTTGAACATTGCGCATAGGAAGAATATTTTAATTATTGTATTTTTAACAATACAAACAAACATTCTTGAACATGCAGTTTTAGCAAAGGAAAAATTTTTCGTATATACACATAAAAATTACAAGCCATGATATGGAAAATGTTCAGTCAAATAATTACGTTACTAATAAAATCAGCATACCAGTAACGAGTGGAGCAGAAAAAAAAGTCCGATTTTTCGAAAAAATATTGAAACCATTAAAAATTTTGAAACAACACTTACCTGCATTTCTTCAAGAAATTCATTGTCAAGATCTACATCGCAGATAGGATTCTTCCAGTACGGAAAATCCCAAAACTCCTCCATCTGAAATATTTGGGGGGGAAACTTAATTTGCAGAACTAATATGTATTTGGGTCATTCTCCAGAAAATGTAACTTTTAAACGCAAATATTTTTCTGTTTGGAAACCTTTTGTTTCCTTTTGTTTTCATTCTTACATGAAAGTGTTACCTACTAAGTTCCAATTGGTTTACTCATAAATAAAAAAAAAAAAATTAAAACTGCCTTGTTCTCGGAAATAAAAAAAAAGGGGGGAAATATTTTTAATGTATGAAAAGAGACCAATTTAATATCAAAGTAGTATTTTTGTAATTGTGTAAACAATGAGACATTTTAATGATAAGAGAGAATCTAATATTAAGCTCTCTTAATTAAAGTACTGCTTAATTAAAAGTTAACTTTTTAGTTCAAATGTGTGTTAAAAAATAGTATTTAGTAAATTTGAGAATATACTGGCAATTTATAATCTTGGTAGAATGCCTAAGATTGATGTATTTCCCCTGCATCATTTATTTTCACCTCAGAAATAATGACATTGATAAGGTCTGTATAAGGTCTGTCACGGAGGTGAGATTCATGGAGGTGAGGAATTTTCCATTAATGTATAGTAGAATCCATACCAATTCAACAAGGGGCATAACATGATGGTCTCGGATATTTTTGAATTTAACACATATGTTAAAATTCATAAAAAAAATTAATAAATGCGTTTTTTTTGCCCAAAAAAATTCCTGTGCCGAGGTACAGGCCGCCAAATATGGCGGCCCTGTCATGATTTCTCACTTGGGATTTTCGTCAAAATTTTTTAAGTACATTATCTCAGGAACAGTAGATCATATTTTGTTGCGATTTGTTTTACTTAAAAGGATATTTTTTCTTGTTTAAAAACATTGGCAACATTTTGAACAATGTGCTTAGATTTGTTTTTCCACAGTCTTTCGAGAAAAAAAGTTTAAAATAATTTTTGATTCTTCTCAAAAATGTCAATTTTAAAAAATTTTAATTTTTACCGTTTATTAGTACCACTGAGACCTACGTTGCCTGAAAAGAAGAGCTTCCACTTTTTCGTTTAACAGATTTTAGAGGCATTTGAAAAAATGAGGGTTTTAAGAGACTCTTTACGTAATGGCAAACCTGAAAATTAAAAAAAAAAAAAAAAAAAATTCGTAACAAGTGGCCAGAGAACACTTTTAATTGAGTTACATAGCGAAATTTTCATTTTGCGTCTCCACTTGATCCAGGAGTTTTATTTTTTATGAAAACAAGAACGCTGTCTCCAGCCGATTCGCTGCATTTCCCCACGCAACCTTTCAGCGCAGCGCCGAATATCCCGAATAAAATGGCGACTAAAAATGAAAGCTATATGACTGAATTAAAAGTGTTTTCTTGCCAATTGCTGCGGAAAAAAAGTTGAACTTTCAGATCTGCCTTTACGTAAAAGTTCATTAAAAACCCTCTTTTTTCAAATGCCTCTAAAATCTGTTAAACGAAAAAGTGGAAGCTCTTCTTTTCAAGAAACGTAGTGCTAAATAGTGCTAAAAACTAAAAAAAAAAAAATGAAAATTTTTAAAATTGACATTTTTGAGAAAAATGAAAAAAATTATTTTTAACTTTTTTTTTAAAGACACTGCAAAAAAAAACTAAAGCACATATTTCAAAATGTTGCATATATTTTTAAACAAGAAAAAATATCATTTTAAATAAAACAAAACGCAACAAAATATGTTCTACCTTTCCTGAGATAAAGTATTTTAAAGATCTTGACGAAAATCCCAAGTGAGAAATCAGACAGGACCGCCATCTTTGGCGGCCTGTATCTGGGCCCAGGAATATTTTTTTTTTTTTTGGGGGGGGGGGGGGCAAAAGAAAAAAAAATGTATTTCTTAATTTTTTATGAATTTTAACATTTTTTAAATACAAAAAAAAAAAAAAAATCCGAGACCATCATGTTATGCTCCTTGTTCAATTGACATGAATTCTACCATAGACTGAATGGACACATTTTTCTGGGAACTATTTTTCTTCGTTGTTGAATTTACCCATGTTAAGCAAATGAAAACATGTTCACTTCTTTTTTTACATTAATTTACATTCCTGAAAATCAAGTTTATGGAGGTGAGAAGTCACAATAACCCACACTTAGTTTTTAAAACAAAATCTATCTTGTTTTCCGACAAAAATCTCACAACTTCTTTATTAGTACAGTAAAAATAGGGGTCGGACCCAAACATCCAAAAAAAAAAAAAAAGCTAAACCTGGTGCAAATTGTTTATTACCCTCCCAATAAGAACAGGTAAAAAGTCCTACCCCATTGTGCGTCGGGTTTCGGAATGGATGGCATCTAAAAATTGCTGTTTTGAGCATTTTTTGGAATTTTTCGAGTAAATTTCAAGAAGGAATATTATGTCATACTAAATTTAAAAGCATGAAAATAAAAGCGTTTACAACCAAAAGGGATGACACAACCCACCTAGAACCCCCTATCCCCGTATAACGAAGGAGTATCCCCGTTCCCCCCCCCCCCTCCAAACATTTCAATAGGAAATATTTTATGCAAAGTTAAAGTTAGGAATCAAGTGTGTCCATCCTCCAAGTGCGATGGTGCCCCTCCTTCCAAAGCTATAGCACCCCCTCCCCCGAAAAAAAATAATACGCCAATCCCTGCCCCCCCCCTTCTTTCCATTTCAAGTAAAAGTATTATTGCATGTAAATTAAAAATGCATTAAATCAGGACTATCCACCCTACAAGAACAGTAGCTCACCTCCCAAAACGAAATAATATACTGAAAGATTACCCCCCCCCCCCTCTGATGGCACACTTGATTAAATGGTCAGAAAACTTATGCTGAACTGTTTTTTTTTTCCTTTTACTACATTGCTCTTTTGCAGTACTTAAAAGCAAAATGTTTAGTTTGCGTTATAACATGCATGCTCAAATACGTCATCAGATTGAGATAAAATCTCCATCAGAACTGGAGTTTTCAAATGATTTCTCCTAAGCTTGTAACAAAAAGTCTAAGTTATCAAGATCTTTTTTGGAATCTAGATCCTCGGCAAAATCGTTATTGTTGCAGCTATGTCTAACACAGTTTGCGCATATAGCTGAGCACTTCAGTCCACTTTCAGACTTATCAAACATTCATTTTTCCAATGAACCCCTTAGAACAAGAACAAGACATGAGGCGAAGAAAGTCTTCTGGAGCGGAAGACTTGGCTGTTGTAATACGACGCAGATATTTCTGTGGTGCTTTCTCCTTCTTTGTACCCATCAAAAATGACACTTGCTTTCCCATATTTACAAGTAAAATATACACTGTATTGCTGGCATATTTCCTTAAGGCTTGCAGATCATTACCGAAAAAAAGAAAAAACATTATCGAGAAAGTATCTTCAATCTATAACATATATGACACTAACTGTTTATTTTGTGATGGTGGCGTGAATTAGGGTGTCCCAAAAAAATGAAAGTTTTTTTTTTTTAAACGCATACCCTCTTATTTTTTTCCTTTCATATCAAAACCGTTGTAAAAAAAGTTTCATGCAATTTGAAGGACGGTAACCCGTGCCAACTTGCGCCTAAAGGTCTAAACGTGTAAATAGCACGTGTATTCATAAGCAAGCGAACGCTGGCGACGCGATTCTTTGCGAAGTTCAAAGCAGCTGTAAATAGTGCACAGAAAACAAATGAAAACAGAAAAACATACGTTGGGGGAGGGGGGGGGGCTTATCCGTGGCAATTTGCAAACCTTCAAACATGTCAGTACGAATCCATTCCGGTCAGCGAGCGCAGTATAGTCCTTCCATGGGGAACGAAACATGGCAGTGGAATTGCAAAGTTTGAAAAAAGATATTTTTAATAGGGGGAGAGTCGTAAAACATCAAACTACGGGCTTGAAACTTCCCTCAAACGGACAAGTTCGGTCTGTTTTGTTTTATAACATTCGAGAAGTAAATTTAACCATCAGTGAAAGTGCAAATCTTGCTATTCGGGAATGCATCATCTTTTGGGAAAAGGCACGCATTCCCACCAAATCGTTGCCAAATTGTGTGAATAAACTTAAAAACCTGAATCAAATTTGGAGAGACTTACAAAAAAATGCAAAGAAACTGCAAAAAGTATTCAAGCAGCGCCAACAAGAATTTGAGTGTAATTTAAACAATTTATTCAATATTGCACATGCTGATGCACTTCGGTTAATCAAAATAGAGGAAGATGGGATTTTCTTGCAACTCCAAAGAGAGCCCGGCTGACGTGATCACTTTAGGTGGAGTGGATAAAAAACTTTCCGAGAAAGAAGAAAGGGCTCGACTTTGAGCTGTCAAAGAAGAAAACAGGCGCATTAAATACGATTCCATTTCAACATCCTCGGAATTGTATGAACCGTACAAAAAGATTCCTCTTCGAGCTCTAGTGAAAATATTAATTCAGAAAATTTCCCTGAAACAAATAAACCAGTAACTGGAGCAAGTTTATCAGAACCTGGAACAAGTATATTAGAACCTGGAACAAGTATATTAGAATCTGGAACAAGTATTCCAGAACCTGGAACAAGTGTTATCAGAACCTGGAACAAGTAAATATGTAATGATTTTATTACTCCAAAGTCAATTGCTGCATTGGACAGGTGTCCAAGTATGCGAGATCATGTGTTTATTCTTGAAGCTACTATTGATGCACTTGGGTGTAACATTGATGAATTTCCCATAGGTAAATCTTCAATTCAAAGAATTTGAACCGAAAAGCGGAACAAGCACGAGGAAAGAATAAAAATTGGTTTTCAGAACGAGGTACCATATGTAGTGAATTTACCTTGGGATATGAAACTGTTGCTTGCTTTGAGTGCTTAAAAATCAAAAGAAGATCGCTTATCTATAGTTATTTTATATGGATGGGACGAAAAATTCATTGCTGAGTCTAAACTGGATAATTTCACAGGAAAAGAACAAACAAAGGCTGTTTGAAAGGCAGTTTTAGCTTGGAATCTCAAAGACAAAGTTAAAACTCTCTGTTGTGATACTACAGCTCCTTTAAGTGGTTCTTGCGCTATTCTTGAGCAAAATTTTGATAGAGAAGTGCTTTCCTTTGCTTGCCGTCATCATATATATGAACTGATCTATCCCACTAAAATACAGTGTTATGGAGGAGCTGCGGAGTTGTTTCGAATTGTACCCTTACTTGGAAAATTTACTTGACTTTTACCGTGCTGGACTTACTAATATTACGGTCAGGGATGACTATCAAGAGTTGATAGAACTGTCTATCATATTTTTAGGTGGAGGTACAGAAAATGAATTTAAAATAAGACCACCGGGAGCCATGCACAAAGCTCGATGGATGGCTCGAGCGATTTACTCCCTAAAATTAGATACGAAGGAAAATGAAGCAGTGTTTGATGTCTGCTTGTTTGTAGTGACAATATACGTGAAACCATGGCTTCAATGCATTTTGGCAGTGAAAGCACCCAACAAAGATTTGCGCTTTTTGATAAAACTGCGAAAATGTGGACCCAATTATCTCAAAAGCTGCTCTACAAAAATTCATCCAGCTTTTATGGTATGGTCAATAATATTTCATTCCTTGATGTGAAAAAGACTGTCTCAATGCTTACAGCAGTAAACGATGCAGCTGAAAGAGCGGTAAAAATGATGCAGGACTTTCATGGTTTGCTAACAGTTAATGAGGAACAAAAACAATCTGTGTTACGTTGCGTTCAAGAGCAGCGGAAGCTCTATCCTGACTGCAAAAAGCAAACATTGAACTAAAAATATGTGCAGTAATGTTTCTTGCAGTCTAATATTGTTGTAAATATCTGCTTTAAATAAACTGATGTCGCGTGTAGTAAGGAATAATACAGTTAGCAATCTTTCCACTGTAGTCGCCGTACAGGATTTCAGGTCCAACTTTGACCTCAAGTCGGCACGGGTTCCCGTTATTTTATTGCAATGAAACTTTTTTCTCATGTTTCTGAAGTGAAATGGAAAAAATTTGGAGGGTATGCGTATTTGATTTCATAATTTTTTTTTTTCGCCATTATATCTTGGGACACCCTAGCGTGAATGAATCTTTTACTTCAGATAATAACACTTAACCATACAAGTTTTCTTTACTTCTGAAACCAGATTCATCGAATACTGATAGAGGATCATCGCACAAGAGTGAAGAAGTTACTGGAAGTTTTTAGCAATTTGTTGTTCCATCTTTTTTACTGTTCATACTATTCGGTGTAAAAGATGGTTTGGGCTTACACATCTCTACAGATAGTAACTACTCTCGTAACAGAAGCTAGAGACATAGTTGCTACCTCCTTTACAAAGAAATGCCACTAAATTTTTTTCCTTTCCATATCCTTTTATGTTACTACCCCTTATCACATTTCACCTTATTATCAGCGACCGACCAGTATCGGCGAGCAACACCACTACCAACTTGAGTCAATACCCGTAGGGAAGGAAGAGCAGTATTTAGCATTCTACTGTTGTATTACTCATTGCTCTCATCAAGACTTCTACCATCGTTGAATCACTACAGGTTTTGGACCACGTAAATTTGTCACTGCGTTGGATCGTTGGTTAGCTGATGTGACATATTTATCATTTTTTTAAAAATTGCATAATGTACTCGAAAGTTTCAGATAGTGTTGCAAGTATATGTTCGCATATTTAGCATAATTCACATAACCGGCTGCATAAAAGAGAGGCGGCTAGGTGTTTGCAAACGAGAACCCCCACCGACTTGGAGGGTGCAGAATTGCAGCATTGCTCGTCTCACTGTTGTCAATTTCGGTTTATCCCCCCTTACGGTAATGGCAAAAGATTAAAGAAAAGTTGAAGTAAATTAATTAAGAAGAAGGAGATAAACTGCAGTCAATTTGGTCTATTTTTTATGCTGCACAGGGATTTTGCTTTAGATATCATCCCAGCGCTCTAAACAATTCAATAACTCCCGTCACAACTAAATTGGTTACTGAGTTCGCTTAGATCTTTTAGAATTATCCTTCTGACATCACTATATCTTTGTGTGGCATTTTGTACTTCGGAAAAGTTTTAAATCAGTGAAATTTTTTCCTGAACTTCACTGCAATCGTTGATTTTAGAATGCAAACTCATGGTCCCCCCCCCCCCCAAGCGATGGTGCACCCCTGAAGTGTGACGGAGTACCCATCCAGAGTAAAAGCCCTCAAAAAGAGAGAAATACCCCTTGAAAAAATGAAAAAACTGCCTTAAAAATTTCACTGACGCAATCTGCACCATGGATCCCCCCCCCCCCCCGCCCCCTGCCTGTGCACCCCGGTTAATTAGCATTTTTTTCTATGAGAGTTTATTATTTTACAATTATAGAGTGCGATTTCTGCGACTTTTGAGTATTTTTTTTAAGTAATAGAAATTATTTTTATTTAAAAAGAGGACTATTTCGCCCCCCCCCCTTTCCCCCAAAACCTGACGCGCAAAGTGCTGGGACTTTTTACCCCTTCTTGCTGGAAGGGTAAGAAGTAATTTGCAACAGGTTTCAACTTTTTTTTTTTGGTTGTTTTGGTTTGGCCATTTTTTGGCCTAATTTTACTGTACTATATGGATGAAAATAAAAAATGTGGCTCCCTTGTATCACGAAAAATAAAATTTGATATCATTACTGCCACGTGTTAATGAGGAATGGCATTTTATGTTTAAGTAACGGAGGTGAGAATTTATTGTGTGACATGACTCCTTATTCTACTAAAACGAACTAAAACACAATATTAAAAAATTGAATATACTTAAACAATTAATATTTGAGACACTTGTGAAAGGAAAAATGAATAAATAAGTATAAAATTTTAATTAAACAAGTTGTTAAGCAACAAAAATAGTCACACCAGGTGTGTGACATGGCACGGAGGTGAGAATTAGCATGTTGTGAACCAAAAATATACTAAAATAAAATTTATTATTAAAAAATTGTTGGCAGGTTTCGAAAGATGTATGTTTGATGAAATTAAAAAGCATTGTTAAATAAATTGTTCCTTCAAAGTGTGAGACGTGTGACAGAAAAGTTGAACTTTCTGAAGAATGACCCATTTACATAAAAACTTTCTATACTTCAACGGTTTTTAAAATTAGAAAAACTTGACAGTAAACGTAAGCCACCAATACTTACAAAGATATTTCTACTGTTTATCATGAACATGGTTGCAATAAAATACTAAGAACTGAAAAAACTCTTTAATCTTTCGTCTACTCTTCGACTCTTTTCTCAGTAACGCACTTGTTGGCACTTGGTTAAAATGTTAAAAATCGATTGCTCAAAACAATTTGAAGTTTTAAATCCTAGCTTAGTATCTTTGAAGCATTTAAGCATAAAATAATATAGTTTAGAATGGTTAAATATTTACCATTAAGCTTTCAATTAACGGCAACAGCAGGTATATACACTGCTTGACAATTGCTAAGGAACAAGTGATTTATGCAAATTTGTACCTCAACCACCTGGCCAATGGAAAAATGTCAAGTTCAGATGGCGTGGGAGATCAATACTCGTTATCTGTGTAAAAGAGAGTGCATACACGCTCAAGATTCGTACGAAAATTCAGGCTGTTTGGTTTTTAACAAAAATAGTGCTGGATGTTAAAAAAGGTTTTTCTCTGAAATTCTGTTTGGTTCTTGAAATACTTAAGAGTAAAATGTCAGCAAGACATCATTTGAGTATATACGACCGTGGACGAGCGGTTAAACGACTAGAAACAGGTCAAAGTGTCACCACTGTGGCTGCTGCAATGGGTGTATCAAAAAGTGCCATCTCCCGATTAAAGACGGCCGCTGAAGCTGGAAATGTTTTGCAAAAGCATGCCGGGGGTCGTGGTAGGAGCACCACACCTTCAGAGGATCGCTATGTAGTCCTCGTGGCAAAAAGGAACAGAAATTTCACTCTTGGACAGATAGCTGCAAATCAAACAACCGCTACCGGTACGCATGTTTCTGCAAGAACCATCTCACGGCGAGTAAATAATGTCGGTTTGTATGCACGGAAGCCCGTGCGTTGCATCCAAGTTCAACCACGCCATCGTCGAGAGAGATTATGCTGGTGTAAGGAACTTGTTGGTGGGATCATCAAAATTGGTCTAGAGTGATGTTCTCTGACGAATCTCGTTTCAGTGTGACAAGTGATTCTGGTCACCAACTATTGTGGATAGAGCGTGGAACACGTTATGCACAAAAATTTGTCTGCGAACGTGATCGGTACGGCCCAGGCGTCATGGTGTGGGCTGGCATCATGCACAATGGTAGAACACCGCTTCACATTTTTGAATAAGAAAGCGATCCGTCGCAAATGTATTGCAGAGATGTTATGCTGGACCATGTTCGTCTTTTTAAGGGGGCTGTAGGTCCAAACTTTCTTTTTACGGACGACGATACACGGCCACACTGGAGCATTGAAGTGTCAGACACACTGCAAAGTAAAAACATTCTCCGTATACAGTGACCTGCTTACTTTCCCGACTTAAATCCAATTGAACTTGCCTGGGAGGCTCTTGGCAGACGTGTTGCGCGAAGAACCGTCCCTCCCAGAACAGTACAAGCACTCAAATCCGCATTGAGAGAAGAGGGGGAAAACATCCCCCGAGCATTCCTCAATAATTAGTGGGGAGTATGGAAAACAAGATGTCAATTGTGCATCAGTGTACCTGGTAATCATACATCATATTAAGGTACTCGTCTCCATTTTGACCTAGATCATTTTTTTTGTGGTTGTATGAAAATCATTTAAGTAGGATTATTTTTTTATTTTTTTTACTTCGTTGATGCAGTAATATCTGTATTATTTTGTACTTATAATAAAGGCACATCTTCCCTACGAACTATATATTTCGTTCTGTTTCTTTAATCATTTTCTATTCTTAACTATTCCAAAAAACGTAATTGTTCCTTAGCAATTGTCAAGCTGTGTATAACGAGTACCCCCTCATGGTACCCGTTTCAGCTTTCTTAAGTTCAGCTTTAAGTTTCCGTTTCAGCTTCCTAGTTCAAATAGGGCTTCTAGTGCCTTTTTAAGTAAATGTCTGCGGTCATGCATCGGTATGCATATCAAAGCTTGCACTTCGAATTGTATATCGTAGCGAATTCGGGTTTTGAGGGAACTGCCTTCCTTTTACAATAGGAGCTTATAAAGTTGTTTTTACTAAGAATTGTTCGAAACAAAAAGGAGGAATTGATACAAAAATCTGTACCTCAAAGCCAGTCAGACGTAAGTTACATTATGGTCATTTTACAGGAGAGAAGAAAAAGGTTTTTTCTGGTATATGCAAAGGATGGGACGCGCAATCTTTTAACCCTGGTAAAAAAAATTGAAAAATATATTTTTTTAAGAACTTCGTTCATATGGTTAGATGCATAACATGATTCTACATACTAAATAGGCTTCTACTCACTAATAAACGGAAAATCCCAATTTTTGGATTTACGTCAGTCTGACTTTGAGTTACAGAAATATGAAATGATATGCACGTAAATCCACTTGCTTTGGCCAGATTATACCTGAGTTGACTTCGGCTCTAAATCTATTTTCCTCCAAAAATTGTATATGTATTTATTTATTTATTATTGCAACTTTAGTTTAATAGAGTACGAACTAGCCAACTTTTTATTTAATCTTATTTTTTTTTTTTTTTTGAAAGAGTAATTTTCTAATTCAAATTTACCTCTGAAGCGCATATTTTCATGAGCCGTAATTTTTGCAAAAATGCAAATATCTGATTTTGAGGGCTTAAAATTTCGCGAATTTTGAATAAATAGAAAAAAAAATGATTTCATGTATAAATTTGGAGTATTTTGTAAAGTTTACATTTTCGCGATTGGGACTTGCTCGCGAAAGTCGCGAAACTACGTTATATGACCAAAAGTATTGGGACACTTTCAAAAATTTACATTTTAAGGATTTCCTCCAGAAATAAGAGACCAATTACTTTGTAACTTTTGTCACATAAAAAGTATGCTCCAGCTGTCATTTTCGAATAAAATTTATATCACCTTAGTGTTTCGGGTGTCAATAACAAATTGAGGAAAACAAAAATGTTTTTTTGATTATCATTTATCGTAAGTAGCTGAGAAAAATCTGTAAATTTCAGAAATTAGTTAACTTACTATAATTAACTTGAAAGTGTCTCTGATACGCACGAAGATATAAGCATTTCTCTCAAAACTACGAATTTTATTTAAAGGCTTTTCGCTCATAACACGTTAAGTTTTTCATCAAAGCTTATCAAACTTTCAGAAAACTTGATGGCAAGCAAAAGTATAATACTAAAAGTTGAAGTTAAAATGTTGAAAATTTTATAAACTATGGACATTTAATGCAATTGTTCACTGCTCATGAGAGAAAGATAGCAATTTATAACTTTCATAATCTAAAACCCACCTAGATTCCTCAGCCCATGATGAAATTCCAGTTGAATACCTTAAAAACTCAGAAAGTTATCAGCGATCTGATGAGCCAAATTTGAATAGTTCCTGGAAAGATGAAAAATCGTGAGAGATCACTGGCAAATAAAATCTGTTTTTATCGTGAATCCACTGAACGATTGCTTCAAACTTGCAAATGACCCCTCAAGATTCGTAACCCTCCAAGAATTATTGAAATTCGGTTCATTATATCGCGGATAACTTTCTGAATTTTTAAGATATTGAACTGGAATTTTATTATGAGTTGAGGAATCTAGTTGGCTTTTAGATTATGAAAATAATAAGTAGCGATCATTCGCTCATGCGCAGTGAAAAATTGATTGCTTTAAATGTCTATATTTTATCAAATTCTTAACATTTTAATTTCAAATATTAGTATTATACTTCTCAAAGAGGTCAATTCTATTTTGTCTGCTTCAAAAATAAACAAAAATAACTTTAAACAAAACAATTTTTATCGGAATCTTTTTTCAATAGAAAAATTGCACCAATTTATGCTGCATAGATAATTTATTTTTTGACGATTGCTCCATGTATTACGGTATAACGTTTGAAACATTACGATTTGTGAGATTTATTTTTGTATGATATCTAGTATGAATAAAACATCAGAACACTATGCAGAGCTACAACTTTAAGAATCAGGGATTAATGAAGTTCAGAAATTCGAAATGAAAAGAAAAAAAAAAGACGTTTCAAAAATAATAAAAACAACGTTTCAAAACCTGGATGCAATCCTTGATTGCGAAAATTTAAATTTTTCAGAAAAAAATTACAATCTTGCTCCTCCTATCCCTCTATTTTAAGAAGTGCTAGACATTTTTAAACCAAGGAAGTTCAAAATGCTATAACTTTCAATCAATTACGTAAGGTAACATGATTGTATGATTTGTACATCTATTGAAACAAAGATTTTGAACGTCTAATAGACATCACCACATTGTACTCGGCAGATTTTGTACGAATTCGAAACATTTTGCTTTCAAGATACTATGGCAAATATAATTGGTGCAAACGTAACCAAATGCTGTGATTAGGATATGCGTAGTCTACACTACGCTGTCAGGTTTGATTTGTCCCAACTATAATTACGCAGTTTTGAGAATAAATTTTACAAAGCAAAAATTTTTTCCTAAGTTAATCATCTGTATATTAATAAGAAGTTGCTCTTGTTAATTAAACTATTAAAACTAGAGAACATTCGTTTGGGTTTTTATGTAGCTCTAATATTTTTGTGGATGCTCTTTAACAATTTGTTTTAAGTAATAATTTAGTATATAGATGATTTTGTTTGAGTTTCTGCGTCATAGCCGTTAGTAAATCATCAATTCCATAATATTTTGACGTGGAGTTAATTTATTTTTTGACTCTTGCTGCAAGCATTATGGTATAACTTTTTAAGCGTCATGATTTATGATTTTCCTTTTTGTATAACATCTATTATGAATGAAACATCGGAAAAGTATGCAGAATTACAACTTTTAAAATCAGAGATTAATAAAGCTTTGAAACTCAGAAAGAAAAAATAACAGAAATTTTTAAAAAATACTAAGCACTTTTCATAATGCACTCAAAATGACAAAATAACTTTTCTGGGTCGGAAAGGACTATTTAAGTATTCCTGTAGTTTTCAATTATTGCAAAAAAAAAATCTCAAACGAAGAAAAGTGCGTCTCAAGTCATGTAGAGAATGTTTTATCAATATCTAGCTTTCGATCATAAATTTGAATGTTGAAACATGCATATTTTTCTTGATAGGAAAGTTTAGTTTGAAATGACTTGAAAGCACTTTTCTCCGTTTGAGAAGTCTTTTTTCTTGGAATAATTGAAAACTACAGGAATACATAAATTGTCCTTTCTGACCCAGAAAAGTTATTTTGTCCTTTTGAGTGCATTATGAAAAGTGCTTAGTATTTTTTTTAAAATTCTGTTATTTTAAAGTTTTTCGTTTTCAAACAAATTTTTGTGTCCAGAGAAGCCTTGATTTAAAATTTTCATTATGATTACTATCAACATTACTGTCGTAAGGCAACAAAATTTGTAACAATGGTTTTTATATTTAAACATTTAATGGAGAAATTAAATGAAATTTTTCTGTTTTCCATCCTAACTGAAATAATAATTTTGTTTTAGAATTTTAATTTTTTAGCGTTAAGTTGTACCTTAAGATTAAACAAATCACTTAGTGAAATCCTGAAGTCTCTAAAAGGTCTAGTTGCTGAGATATAAGCAAAACCAGGCCTCAGATAACTCCGTGACAATCAGGCCAAGTATAATAAAAGTGCTTAGTTAAAAATAGACCGTTTTAAAACTCTTTAAAAAAAATGTTTTAAAACTTAGGTGCAATCTTTGATTGCGAAAATTAAAATGTGTCAGAAGTAAGTTCCATTTCATACACCCACACGATTCTCAGCAATCCTAATCTATATTTGAGGCAAATCTAACCTAGCAGCACTATGAAGGCTACGCAGAGCTTAATCACAGCATTGCGATGCTGCAGCGTTAGGCTTGCCCCAACTATAGTAATAAGCTACAGTAATTGACAAATGTCCTGCGAAGGTACTCATATTTGGAAGATAGTGCAACAGATATACAGTAAACTTCCGATTATCCTCGAAATTGGGTTGCACAAGTGCCGCCGATAAACCGCAAAAAGGGTAAAATGAGGGATAAATAAGGTAAATATTGTCCTTAATCATAAACTTCGCTGTAGTGATGCATAATACTTTCTGCAAACTGTGAAAAAAATTTCAGTTGAGTAAAAATATTCTGAATTCTTGCACAACAGAACTTAATATCAATAAAGAGCAAATGTATATAGGATGAACAAAGCACAAAAAATAGATGAATAAATAAAACAAAAACAACCAAGTTTAAATTTACCATTTTCGAAAAAAAAAAAAAAAAAAGACAGCCATTGGTATTCGATTTTTATTGCGAAAATGCATGTCCTTGACTGTTAATTGACTCGCGGATAATCGGAAGTTTACTGTATAACTATACAGTGGCTCTGGTTAGTTGAGTTATGACCTTGACAATGTTTACATCTTTTTGGAAAGTTCAGTTCAAAAGGGACATGATGTTGGAGCGGATTTGAGTTGGAGCACGTAAGAAACTGCTACGAAAGAAATCCAACTCAACTCAACACCAATCTACCCTTTCTTTTAATTTTGACGACGGAGACATGGTGGATGAACTGGAAGTGGAGACAGAACACTTCATTGTGTAATAGGTAGGATCAGGGACGACGTGCAAGAAGTAAATTTTTTACTGCTCGCGCATTTTCGTTCTGATCCTACTTATTACAAAATGAAGCGGTCCGTTTGTACTCTTTTGCCGCCTTTTTGCCTACTCTGCCTATTTGGCAGCTCGACCCTGAATTAATTCTAATTAATAAGATGGCGTTCCATAAGAGCAATAAACACCCTGTTTGGCAATAAGTTAAGAAAAAATAGCTCATTGGACTGCTAAGTAATTACTAAATTTGTCAATTTCTCTACGAAAACCTTAATCTTTACATTTATTCAGACTGAAAGTGTTGTAGAAATGACCTTATAAATTTCCATGTAAGTTAGAAACATTTGAACTGAAGATTTTTTTCTTTTTTTTTTCACGTAATTTGAAGGAACAATGTAGCATTTTCAATTAATTTAAAAAAACAAGGCTTTTATGAAATATTTCACAGGAAGTAGCAATAGCAAAATTTGGATTAATTTGCACTTCGGAATCTCAAGCCTTCATCTACTATTCCTTTTTAAGGATTATGTCAATTTCGAAAACAACGCAAGATCAGTAAAGCGGAAGCCATGTTATGTGTATGCCTAAAATATGTGTTCTGTGGTAACAATAATGGAAGGCAATTTTTTTTTTTTTTTTTTTTTTTTTGTGCTAAAATATTACAACCATCGATGATGAGCTACAATGTGATCATGAATGAATTCTTAATCATAGATTGTTCAGTTTTCACATTAATACATTAGTAGCTCAACTTAAAATATTGCACCTACTACTAAAAAAAAGCTTGAGTAAACAAATGCAAATCATTCTATCACATCCCGGCGACGAAAGTGGCAACTTAAAATTTTAGAAGCTTTACTAATTATTGATTTAAAATCTAAATTTAATGCTCTTGCCACAAAACTCGTACAAAGTTAGCTTACACAACCGGTGAGTGACGGCGTAAAAACCATATAATCATTAGTTACACATCATTACAATTTCATTATAGTACAAAAATTTTCGAACTTGAAGACTACATTATGAATTTTAACAACAAAAATCTCCCAGTAAACATCACATCATAACGTTTCTGCGCGTATTTCAATATTTGTGACAAAATCGCTTGAAACTATAATTAAGTAAAATTTTTTCTTTTCCCTCCAATATTTTTTTTTCTTTTGAGTAGTGTCACTTCCGTTGCCGGGATTCGATATGATCACTAATTATGCAATATTCTTTGATTTGTTACAATAAAAACTAAATTATATGAGCCAGGCATCCAAATGTACATTCATTTCCTTTTGTCCAAACATTCGAGAATAAAACTTGCATTTCAAATTCAGCTATAGTAAGCATAATCTAAGATTATTTTGAATGATTTTGATCGTATATTTGGAATAAGTGATAAGTATAAAGTCTTACTTCAGGTGTTGATGAATACAGTTCAGTCGTTAAAAATTCAGTAAGTTAAAACTTGACTTCTACACAACGGTAAAGAAATATTGAACACTTCAAAAGAACACGTTAGATAAACTTAATGTAAATAATGAATCCGCGAAAAGTTTTAATGTTAAAATTATATTTAATGTTAAAGAGTTAAAACATTGTCATTTAACTTTTTTAATTTACACATGTTTTAAAAATTATCACATTTCAAAAAATCATACATTTTCGTACAAACGTTATAAAAGCATGACGTTTATGTCTCCATGACGTGGGTTCTGTTGCCACTCATTGTATTTTCTACATAAATATTTAGTTGGCCGCTTCTTTAGCTGTTAATGTGCTTACTACCAATAGTTCGAGAAATAATTAAAGGGGTCTCGGTGGCTAAGTGGTCAGAGCGACTGCTTGACGTACTTGAGGCGTTGGGTTCGATTCCCATCCTCATTACAGATGTACTTTCCCTCCTTTGTGCGGTAAATATTTTTATGTTTTATAACATATGTACGAGAGACGAAACATCTGCTGATATTATTGTAGTCCTTGTAAAATAGAACCTGAGCTGTAAGCTCCGAGAAGAAGAAGAATTATTACGTTAAAAAATACAATCATTGCGATCAAATTCTACAAGGGGCATCCGTGGCTCAGTAGTAGAAGCTTGGTCTTCTAATCCGGAGGTCGTGGGTTCGATTCCCACCAGTGTCCAGGGTGTCATTTTCTTCTCATACTTCAGACACACAGAGCAAACCTTTGCTGTGTGTGTCCTGAGTCAAGGCGCTTAGTATACAGTCCTCTATGTGTGTGAATCTGTGTAGCTTCTGTATAAATAAAATTAATAAAAATAAAAATCTAAATGTGTCTCTGTGGTAGAAGATTCGCCTTCTAATCCGGAAGTCGCGGGTTCGATTCCCGCCGGAGCCTTGAGTGTTATTTCCCTCTCTTGTGTTGTAAATCTTTCCTGTGTGAGTCCAGAGGAATGCGTACAAAGCGTCTTACCTCCGAACTCACACAGGAAAGATTTACAACACGAGAGCGGGAAATAACACCCAGGGCTCCGGTGGGAATACATAGAACCCACGACCTCCGAAAGTGTGAGAAGCTGTGTAACTTCTGTATAAATTAAAAAAATAAATAAAGAAAAAAAGAAAATTAACTTGAATTCTGAAATTTTGAATTCAAATTATGTTTTTCGCAATCACGAGTTGTGACAGGGCCCTACTCATTGGGGGCTATTGTTTCCAGAAACAGCTCCTGTCCGTCCAAGTGTACCCCTCCTCCTGGGCGGTTACGTGTGTGTAGTTGTGTGTGTGTGTGCAGGCGTGTGTGTGTGCGTAGACCTGTGTGTATGCACATAGGCGTGAGTATGTGTGTGCGTAGACCTGTGTGTATGCACATAGGCGTGAGTGTATGTGTGTGCGTAGACCTGTGTGTATGCACGTAGACGTGTGTGTATGTGTGTAAAGGCTTGTATGTGTGAGCGTATGTGTGTGTGTGTATATGAGCGCGCGTGTGTGTAGGACATGAATGCCATCGACCAGGAGAAACGGATTCCAGGAGGTAGTGCTCGGAGCCGCGCCTGCAGAGGCCGGTGGGCGGTGGTGCTGGTGTCCTTGGTTCAAGCTGAAAAATAAACCACAACATCAAAGACGGTGAAATGAAAGCAATAAGCAATCGTGATTGCTCAATAAAAAAAAAATCAACGTGAGACTCCGTGGCTCTGTGGTAGAAGCTTCGCCTTCTAATCTGGAGATTGTGGGTTCGATTCCCCCCGGTAGCCTTGGGTGTTATTTCCCTCTCTTGCGTTGTAAATCTTTCCTGTGAGAGTCCAGAGGAATGCGTACAAAGCATCTTACCTCCGAACTCACACAGGAAAGATTTACAGCACAAGAGAGGGAAATAACACCCAGGGCTCCAGTGGGAATACATAGAACCCGTTACCTCCGGAAGTGGGAGAAACTGTGTAAATTCTGTACAAAAAAAAATAATAATAATAAAATAAATTCAACGTGAGCCTCCGTGGCTCCATGGTAGAAACTTCGTCTTTTAATCCAGAGGTTGAAATTTCGTACGTAGATTTTAGTGGGGTTTAGTCGTGCACCTCCCCCATTCGGGTGTTTCTAAAGGGGTCTTCTGCACCTTTTTTGGGGGAAATCATTGTTAATTTCGATGTAAACTCAAGTGGTGTTATACTTTGCCGGACAGTTGGCGATATGTCGCCAGTCTTTTGGTCGCCAAGTTTCGTCGTCAACTTGGCAAAAAATTTGGCGGTTTTTTTTTTAAATTTGTTTTAATTTGGCCACTATTGGTGATGTTTAGAGAGTAAACTAGGAGTAAAAGGAAGTCATGCGATGCACACATCAGCTCATTTGTTTCTCAATCAACAGAAATACAAAGGCAAATCCTGACAAGTCAGAAATAAATAAATACCTTTGTGCCGAGAAGTAACTGGAAGCAACCAACCTGTCTTATCACAGACAACTGCATACAAATGTTTCGCGGTTTCAAGAAACCCCTTTTTCACTGCAAAACTGTGAGCTTTTGGATGTAAAGACAACCGGATGTCTTGAATGAGTTTGATGAAGTCAGGTGATTTTCATGTAATGTAATGAGAAGCAATAAAATGTAAGTGAACGTTTCAACGTTGCGAGTGAAACGCGTTTGAAGTTCCAATCCTAGGCAGGTTTTCATTGCAAGCTTTTTCTAGATCATTCTGCATAACAGCAACTGCCAGAGCTACTAGTACTATCGTTTGCCCCAAAATAGAGGGGAAGTTCTCCTATCACTTGCATTGGTTATCTCTAAATTTTACCCGACTGCGCTCGCGCGAGAAGGGTAATGTGTTAATGAGTTTATGTATGTATGTTTATTCCTATGTGGCGTTGTGCAGGCTAAACCCCTTGACCAATTTTGATAAATCTTATGTCAATCGATTTTTCTTAACGTTGGGAGTGTCACTAAACACATGACAGTACAAAATTCACCATCGGTTATTGTGTCGCACGCTACCCAGAGCCTGATTTCTGAATAGGCCAACTAGGTCATGGCCTAGGGCCCCACTTTTTAGAGGACCCCAAATTGCTACTTTTTTAAACCAATAGCTGAAACTCAGGGGCACCAAAAAAGCAAATGGCCTAGGGCCCTCGGATATCTTAATCGGGCCCTGACGCTAACTGCGTGCTACATAGCGTGCGACAAATGCAGGTAGCGTTTTCACTGCCTGAATTTTTTGTTTAATTTAGTCTACTAATTTCCTATCCCTAATTCGACTCAAAACCACACCCTCGAGTGATCAAATTTTAAAATTGTGTAAATGTTACAAGCTAGGTGCAAGAGTACGCAGTCCTCTTTTGATTTTTGAGCTGATAGCTCATTGGATAGAAGATAGAAGTCTACTAATTCGACTTTCATCTCTAACGTGTTGCATTTGTTTTTGTCATGATTCAGAGGACTGAGTTTCACGACGTGTACTCTCATGACGGGCTTTTTTAGTTTTGGGAGAAAGATTTGACTGACTACTTGATCGCACTGTTAATATAGCTGTGGTTGACTTTTAAGTTCGCGCATTTTTGCTAAAGGTCAAGCATATGTAGCTTTAAGCCGAGTAAAGTCCCTTGAGGGACTAATAATCAGTAAATTATACCACCACAAGTTACTTAATAATCCTCACGATATGAACTTTCTCGAAAAAAATGTTTTTAAGATGTTTGGTGTCAGAATACGTACATTTATTACAACTTGATTCATCTAATTCCCACATGAGCAGTTGTTTTATTAGCAATTTTTTCTCGCGTACTTGAAAGATTTTCATAGATTGTATGGTTTATTCCTTCATTCACACTTAAAGGATCGTCCTCAGACATAAAGAGTTAAAAGCTTTATGATTAGCAACCTTCTAAAAAAGTGGAAATTTAAATCCTGACAACAGTAGACATTGACAATTTAAACATCACACTTCACGAAAAGTCAACGTAGCAAACTATAACGATTCGTTTTTAAACATTGTAGCTTTTTTTTTTGAATTAAATACAATTATTTAAGTACTAAAGTGAAGAGTAACAGTTTTATCAATAAAGAAAAATCAAAATGTGTATATGATGACACATATTGAACAATGTCAAAAATTCATACAAAAATTAAAGCATTGGTAATAAGTATTTTTAAAAAATGAGGAAGATTTATTAGTTATACTCTTTACATTCTAAAACACATAAAAATTTATTCACATTTTATTGACTTATTTTCTGTACATTGTCATCAGTTGGACTAAATATTTCTTTCTTGAGTTAATGACATGTCCTTTAATGAACAACATCAAATTCTCCAATCCGAATCAAAGGATGAAAAGTAAGTGATGGAAATGGCCGAATATGTCCTGAAAAACAGGATAGTAAATATCATTTCACAAAAGCATGTATTTGCATATACGGGTTGCGTTGGATACCATCTGGTAAACCATAAAGATAAATAAACTGAAAAGATTTTTAAGCATACTTCGTAATGACCCTGCGTATGAAGACATGACACACGATGTGGCAGATAGTTCGGTTAAAATTAGTAAGTGATCGAGATAACCTATCTCGTTCTCCCCACACATAGATGCGGGACACTGAAATGTCCCGTTTTCTGAAAACCGAAAGTCGTTCGGTTGAATAGTTTTCGCATTTTCAACCCCCGACGCAAAAAGAAAGGTAGTTTTAAGTTTGACATGCCTATGTGTCTGTCTCTGACATCGTAGCGCTTAAATAGATGAACCGATTTTAATGTTTTATTTTTTGAAGGTTACTTGATTGAGAGTGTTTTAAGCTAGGTGTCCTTTAGGTAGAACATTAACTACTGAAGGTATTTATCACAAAAAAAAAGCATTTTTTCGCGATTTCGATACTAAGAACTTGCTTACATCATTAAAATATTAGTATCTATTGAAAAAAAAGTTTCTACTCCATGCAATGGAATTATTTTTCGACTTTCCAAACTGTATAAAACTAATAATGTGCAATTGGTAACGATTTAAATGATGGAAAATAATTGTAATAAGTTCAGTGGTTTAAAATTTTTATCTGTTTCTGGTACCTATTTGTTAACAAATAAAATGTTTGTAATGTTTTGCATTAGATGAAATATGTTCGAAAAAGACAGTTTGAATACGAACTATAACTGTTTTTTACTAATTTCGAACTGAAATGTAGGTGAGCTTTCAACTAGAAACAGCGCGTCATTGTTGAACGCGGACATAGTTAAACAATACCTGTATTCTACGTCATGACGTTTCCTCGATTTGATTGGCTGCTGAGACGCATTATAAGATTTTTATAATATTACTAGCCACTTGCGGCGACCAGTTGATTCGGCTTTTTACGCCATTACCCTTTCTATGTAAGCAGCCGCCTACGTCCGCTGTTTGGCTCACTTGTCATTCACCACTTTACACCAAGATTGCCGCCTTAGGGGGCTGTTTAAGTAAAGTTGGCAGCGGTATTAATCAATCTATATCTACACTTATCAATATGAATATGAATAAAATATATTCTATTTCTATATCCAGTTCTGTATCTCTCCTATGTTCCCCGTAATGTGCAAAAAGTATAATTTGCAAAAGATACAAAAATGACTATTTTCATTGAATTAAATGCACCGACAGCGTCGGGTGCTGGCTTGTAGTGAACACCTTTCATGCTTGCTCCAGAGAAACCTTGATTAAAAATTTTCACTATGATTATTACTGTTAATATTCGGAACTCCAGCGCTCGAATACGCTACCTTGCGGTGATTTACAAAACTGCAAATGAAACTAAAACATTGCCACGTTGCGTTCCACGTGTGTCTGTTGACGTAAACACAGGCAGTTTGTTCTGAGTATTTATTAACGCAATCGATGTGTCTTAGTTTGCTTTCAGCTACAGAAATTAATTCGTCCCTTAGTAGTATTCTCGAGCTTCTCAAAATAATGTTAGTTTTCATTATTTCCTTAATAATTGGTGAAAGCGAAAATTCTGGATTAACAAACTTGGATAACGTTATACAAGGTAAAAAAAATTATTGTTTTTTATGAATTTGTAAGAATATGGGGTTTTTTTTAATCTTAAATTAATTAAACTTACCATATTTTACAGCAGCGTTTAGTTGGAATGGACAGTATGCAAAATATTTTCTTGAATATATTATCGTAGAACAAAATGAATAACCGAGAAAGAATTTACTTTATTCCTTTTATTCTCAGCTGAAAGGTTTCGCCAAATTTGTTTAGGGTTATAGTTTTAGTATAGTGCGAGCAAAGTAGCCTTGGCGAGATTTCGCGTTTTTAGTTAAACCATTTTTAATTTTTATCATGAGTAGAATAAAATGGTAGTAAGATTACAGAATTCGATAAGTGAAAAGAAATAATGGTCAATCAACTGAAAAGAAAACTACCACCATATATCCGTGAGAATTTTGTTGATGATTTGCATAACATGACACAATTAAATCGTAACTCAGAAATTAGAAAAATCGAAACAGAAAATTTTTAAATGAACCGATTCGGGAATTCGAGAGAAATAACTCAGCTACAAATGGAAAACAATAAGCGCTAGCCAAGCAAGGCAAAAAAGTATCATCTTCTTTCGATAACAATTTGTAATGTCATATTGAATTTTCTAGCATTAATTGTTATTCTTGTCAGGCCACAATTATTATTTAGTTTTATCAAGAATTGATAAATATCGATTTCAACATCGTGGAAATAGCTGCTTAGAACTACGAACTACGTAGTTTGCATTAATCTTTGACGTTTAGTAATGCTTCTTGAATTCTCATTTCTTTCTACGTGTGCCAGATTCACAAGACTTTGAAAATTAATTTAAAAAGAATAAAGCGAAAAAATCATACGTACGAACAAAAATCACAACACTTTTAGCATTTTCTTCGTTACCATGTGCGTTTGTTTTAGTTTTTAAGTTCGCCATTAGGGGACAGTGACTTCAGTGCCCCCTATAGTTCGTTGGAGTTGCGAATTGCTGTTGCAAGGCAACGAATTTTTGTAACAATGGGTTTTATATTTCGTCGCCTCAGAGCAACAGTAAGACGTCTAATCCCAGAAATAACACTAAGATATCTTACTGTTGCTTTGAAGCGACGATTTAATCATTTAATGGGGAAATTGCATGAAATTTACTGTTTTCCATAATAACTTTTTAAAACTGAGTTTTTTAGGAATAAATTATAGCCTATAATCATTTAATGGGGAAATTGCATGAAATTTACTGTTTTCCATAATAACTTTTTAAAACTGAGTTTTTTAGGAATAAATTATAGCCTATTTTTCTTCCTGATAATGTAGCTATCTATGGTGAAAAAATTGTAAAAATCGGTCCAATAGTTTTTAAGATTACCCCAGACATTCTTAGATACAGAAGTAGCCATTGAAGTACAGTCGGACCTCCATATATCGAAGTAGCAAATTGCCGGAAAAAAATTCGATATGTAGAAATTTCGATATATAGAAACGATCTTATTTTATCATAAAAATCACCTAAAACATTAAAATTAAAGCTAATTTTCGTGCATGAAACCCAATTTCTAATTTATACGAGCATCGGATTAAACGAAAGTTAATAACTAAAAAATTAACAGAAATTACATTTTTGTGCCTTCATACATCTTGATTCTTCCGCAGTTCAACTTGATTCGCAACATGAGGGGATTTTCGCTTTGACAGTGTAATCGAGAGAAAAGTAAAAAATCAATCTACTTAACTTGAATGATTTTTACTGAAGCTAAAAAGACTAGGAATGATAATCAACAGACAAAAAGGATAACTTGAAACTGATTTTACAGTGTTACTGGTTACCACTAAGGTTTGAAATAAACCTGAGGGAATCTAAGAACTTCAGAACGGAACAACGACCTATCTACACACCCCTCAAATCCAGATTTCTTATGAGTTTCTTAGCAACCTTTAGTAAACATAATTTTTTCCCCTAACCTTCATTTTTCATGAGACAAACAGTCTAAAGTGGAAAAAAAAAATCTATGAATGTCTCAAAAAAAATTCGATATATAGAGATTTTTTCGATATATAGAAACAATTTCTCTATGTAATGAACATTGAAATTTACTGGGATTTCGATATATAGAAAATTTCGATAAGTGGAAGTTCGATATATGGAGGCTCGACTGTATATAGGTAAGACATATATACAGTTTTGGTGTGACATTAATATCCACGTTTTTAGAACATCGATTTTTTTTTAAAGCATTGTTGTTTTTACCATACATGTTTTACGATCGATGTTTTTAAAACATCAATTTTTTTGTGTTCGATGCAATATTTTATTTCGATACAGATCTTTCGTATTTGAAAAAAAGAAAATTTATAAAATGGGCGACAGTAAAGCGACATCAATGGGAAAACATCGATGTTCAAAATTAAAAATTCGGTGATATGGTAAAGTCGCAATATTTCGTCCCCCCCCCCCCTTAGCTTTTTGACCTCTGATTATAGCATATGTTACGATTAATATTAATCCAATACAATTTGCATAAGACCACCATCTAAGCCTGCGCATGGAATTTAAGCTTAAATGCATTACACAATTTGTTTGCAGTTCAAAAAAGTTTTGAAAAGTGCACTTTTACCACAATGGAAAATTTTTATCCTACTTTCGTCCCCCCCCCAATACACCTTTTAAAACGGGAAATAATGGGCTGAAAACCTGGTAATTATTATATACATGTAATAATAAATACGGATTAAGAATTGTATAAAAAAAGAATATCAGAAATTGTGAATTTTTTTAAAAGATTTATTTTTTAAGTCTCAAAACAGGCGTCATCATTTTTTTTATATATTTTACGTACCTGTATTTCTCCATTTTTGTTTTGACTACAATCTTGATAGGAGACGAAAACAGGAACGTTATATTCCCCAATAGGCTTAAAGTGACCTAAACGTAGCAAAGCTCTCAGATCATTCAGTTTATAGCCCCACTTAGAAACATCTGCTAGAAATTATCATGTCATGCAGATAAGTCACATATTCAAAAGTGTACGCTATATATTTATAAAAATCGATTGATGTTTTAAAACATTCATGTTTTTGGTTCGATGTATCAATACCATCAATGTTTCAATTCCTAATATCGATGTTTTGCAAATCGTTGTCGCACCACCAACAGACATGTATGTTAAGCAACACTGGTAGTATGCACATATTTCAGAAAACCGGTGGGATATTGTTCCCTTCCTAAAAGGACTAGTGTGTACCCTACCTTCTGAACGGGGAAATCAGGTGTAATGGTAATTTGAAAGCAAAGAAATCAAACATTATTTTGTTACCATATACAAATCCAGGATAGAAGAATATGGTACAGAAAGCACAAGTTAGAACGTTCACCATCATGTATGACAGAAAACGTCTGTGATACGGTCGCCATTCACAATTGCTGAAGGGCAATGAACAGCAGGCTTCGAGAAAAGCGATGCGCAGATCGGACCCTTTCCACATCCAGTGTCTTTGAAGAGGTTCTAAAAATCATAAACATACATTCTAAGTAAAAATTGTCAGCATGACAACAAAAATTACTACAGCTGATAGTCCAAGAGCTAGCAACGTCGAAAAAACAAGAATTTTAGGAAAGCTGGTTCTTTAATATATCTTTCCCGAAGACGTTTCGAACAGCGTGCGGGTTGTCTGGCGGCCGGTAAACGTTGTGTTTTTTAGTGCGCATCACATCTTTAGAAGTAAAAATATGGATTTTGAAATCATTTTAGTAAGAATCTTTTCTTTTTCAGTGAATTCTAAACACTTTTCGAAACACGAATTTAATATTGCCAGACAATTTTGTTGTTGCGAATATCGTGCCAGATTCAATTTTTTACGAAAAAAATAATTAAAAAAAAAACTATTTTAGTATGTCTGTCATTTTAACATTATTTTACCTACATATGAATAAGTACAAAATTAATTTGACAGACATGATTTCGGTTGCGTACTCGACAGACAGACCGATTTATTGCTGTAGAGTAGCGCAGCATTATGCCTCTGAATATGAGAAAAATGAAACATTATTATTTAAATTCGTGGCAAAATGATATAAAATAGCTGGATATATATTTTGTTTAATAACAGGAGAAATATGTCACTTATAAGTATCAAAATTAGAATATTTGCAGATTATATTTAAATCATAAAAATCCAATTGTAACTAAATTACATTATTTTTGTAAAAGATACAGGAAAAAGAACTTTAATTTAGAGCCAAAGTTCTCACTACTTATAAATATTATACTTAAAAAATTACAATCCATTTTTAACTAAAATAGGTATGTTCATTCTATAATTGTATCGCAAAAAAGTGATGTATCCCATTCATCGTCGTCACTGCTCTCATCATAATCATTGTAATCGTCGTCATCTTGCGTAGAGTTTTCGTTGGATAATACTTCACTTTCAATAACGATGTCAGCAACAGATGATGGAAACTGCTCCCCAGCAAACCAGAGAAAATCGTATTTATCATCATTGATGACCCAACCGGAAGTTAACGGCGATAAAGATGACGGATTTTTTAAATTAGCGTTTCTCCAAATTTTTGTCACATACCGCACTCGCAATAAATGCTGATATAATTCAGCTTTGCATGGGGGTAAGCTCGATGCATCAAAATTTCGAATTCTTTTTTCAAAGTTATCACTACATTTTTTCGATTCATAAGTTTTTGAAAACAGATAAAAGCGAACATCGTTAACATTTGAAGGATTAGTCACCCCATACATGTGACATATAAAGTTTTCTAACCTGTCAAATGTGCGTTCTAGTACACGCTCATCGTCTGTTGTAATCTCTTGACATGCCAACTGGTACTCAACAGATTTCTCTAGCAACTTGAAGGGCCTTAGTTTACCTTTCCGGAAAAAAGCTGGGGTGTAATCACATCCTGTTATTGCGTGGAAACATGGTAGAGCTTTTGATAAGGAAATACCAAGAGCTTGATATAACTCATTGACGTTTATTAGACGTTCATGGTTTCCTACTCCCCATTGAATCCAAAGCTTTAAAGGTGTATTCAGGTGATCCATATTGCCTAGAAGTATAATAAGAATATCAGAGTCTGAGCAACGTACAAGAGCTTGAGAGTCAAAATTTATCTGGCAAATATGGTATATGATACGAGTATCAGCTTCTTCGTGTTCTTCACATGATAATGATTCTTCAACGATTCTAATAACTTGATTATTTACAACCTGATACGAGTAACACTTATCAAAACTCAGGTAAATAGTTTTATTCCCAATAAAAGGAAACATGTCATCATTTGCCCAATGATCAATAAAAAACCTTACAAGAGCTTCTTTGAACTGCGAGTTTCTGAGTTCACCAGCAAAATGATGAGGCCGAATTTGACTAGGTTTGATGAAAACTGTACTGGTTAATTCACTGCGACGTAAACGCTCACAATCTTTTATGGAAGGTTTGAAGTACTGATCAAAAACAATGTCAATGCGAGATGATTTAAACTGTGAAATCATTTTGAGGAATTTTTTCGATATGCCATCGAAAGTTTGTGGTATTTCTTTCATAAGGTGTAACATGAAGAATCCGTCCAAAATACTGATATCAAAACATAACAATTGCTGATTGACACTGCTAACTTTCTTTTCGAATACTTTGACTAATTGTGCTTTATCCGTTTTACAAATACTACCATCGGCATGGCACATTGATGTTGGTACTGGTGTTAGTGGAAATCCTAATACTTTTTCAATATCAACCTTGTTGTTCATAGATGTCCCCAACATTCTACCGAATAGATCTCTTTGCATTCTTAGCTCAACAATTTTGTTACCAAGAGTTAGTTTTCTCTTCTTTGGAGCACAAGCAAAATTAAGCACTTGATTTTTTTTTATTGGTTTGTCAAATCTCTCCTGATCTTCAGCGCATTCATTTATAAACTGCTTTCGCAAATCGTCACCCTTTTTTTCAATATTCAGCAAAAAGTCAGCTGTATTTTCAGGAGCGGGTTTCGCAGTAGCAATATTGTACAAACTATTTTTGTCCAAATTTTGATCAAATGGATTGTTATTTTTCTGAAAGATTTCTATAAAATCGGTGATTTGTTTGTTGTAAATTTTGATTCTATTAGGTTGTAAATCGGCAGACACGTCTTGTAATTGCCTCAATCCACAAACATCGAGAACGTGAGAAATTAAAGCAGCTCTAATGCTGTGACTCTTTGACCAGCGCTGACGGGCAGCTATGGAATTGGTAAAATGTGCAATACCGCTAAGACGTCTAGCCGCTTTGGCATTTATAGTCTGCTCCAGTGTAAGGTCAATTGGTATCCTTGAGAATGGTTTGTCGGTTCTTTTTATTCCAAAACATCCGTTTGTGAAATCATCTTTGAGTCCTGGATGTGTTTCATCAACATTATTCAAACTGTCTAAATATTTAACACACCATCGAGCATAATTCGGTTGATTTACAATGAAAAACAAATTTGTTATTTTTGGAATTACATACTTAAACATTTCGAAATCACCCATTCGTATACTTCTTGATAGGGTAATGTAATAGTTTACAAGCTGGATGTAAATCATATAGA
Organism: Uloborus diversus; assembly: GCF_026930045.1. NCBI lineage: Eukaryota > Metazoa > Arthropoda > Arachnida > Araneae > Uloboridae > Uloborus > Uloborus diversus. The sequence goes on from NC_072736.1 coordinate 97,860,704, forward strand.
ATTGAGCAGTTTTCCCATGTTTACCTTGTCTTGTTTCTGCTACGAATTTTTCATAAGCATATATTAGTCTCGATAATACATTATTTGATAATTCTATCGTCGTAGATGTACAAGTAACTTTAACCTCCTGGTAATGTAAGAGATCGTCAGAAACTTGCTCTTTCATAAAATAGTATTCCATTTTGTCCATCTTTAAAAATGTATCAAATTGCAACATTTGCAAGCCAAGAGCCATCAACGGATGCAGACGTTTGCAACGATTAAAATGCTTTCCTTCAACTATCCCATTTACTGAACCAGGAGCAATAATATGGCTCTCAATCATCATATGCGATAGACCACATTCATTAATAAAAACGCCTATAGCTTTGAAGAAAGCCATCACTAAATGGAATGAGCCAAGATGGATGAAGATATTATCAAATTGGGGCTTTGATGTTGATTGAATTTTATATGCTATTTTAGCTATTGCCAGATCATAAGTAACTTGCACGTACCTTTGATTACATTCTTCTCCAACGATTTGGGCCTGTTCCAGTGTATGTTTAACCACCGCTGCATTTGTTGGTGAAAAATTAATAGGCGTAAGATACGATACTTTTTGTTTGGGGCTAGTATCTTCAATGATTTTACAATTAAAACCAGTCCACATTGGAGTATTTGGCACATGAAAGACGTGTGAAAGTAAGTATAGCATATCTATTGTTTCTATCAAAGGTAAGTTTACGGGCCGAGTTAATGCATTGTCTTCAACTGGTGTTAAATGTTCTAATATCTGCAATCGATTTCCATACGAAGGGAGTTCAGGAATTTCTTCGTTAAACGTCCGTCTTCTTTTTGCTGGTGGTGGTGACATATCAAAACTACTATCTATATTGCTTGGGTTTAATTCTACATCGTAATCATCACTTACAATTTGGTAGATGATCCCTACGGTGTCATGCAGTGTATCTTTTCCATTTAAAGTGTCAACGTATCTATCGAAATTATCGAATGCTACACCTGTGCATAATGACGGACTTCGAATGATGTCAGGAGGACAAATTTCAGAACGTGTTACGGATGAGATCGTAGCTTCAGTTTCTAATTCTTCCAACGTATTGTAGTTGCAACAATGTCCAAGTCTATTCAAAATATTTATCATCTTTCGACTACTCGTAAGACTTTTGACAGTCATACCCAGAGTTATATGTTTTGATGGTTTCACAGTACCGTTGCTTACACAAAAAACAGCATCAGAAGCCAATGAGTTGCTCAATCTATGACAATTAACTCCATCTCTGCGACGAATATCTTTACCTCCAATCAATGCTTTAAAGAAACGATCTAATTTTTCAGGAATTGTGCATTCACCATTTATCAAATCCTTTGTTTTCATTGCAGCAGGTAATTTTGTTTTCTCCATTTTCAAAATTGTAGTTCTTAGAATCGAAGCAACTTTATCGATGAGATCATTTTCTTCGAGCATCATAAAGTCTTCTTCTTCTAATAAGTTACTATCAGTATGCATAATAATCTTTTTTTTGTATTTTGTTATAATCTTTATTTGCTTGAACTGTTTTAATATTTTTTCTTCAAGCTGATGATTTTTCATCATATTTATTTCTGATTCAGGATGAAGTACTAATTCCTGTTGTAATTCATAATTATAAGTGTCACAAAGAGAATTTAATAGCAAATAACTTTTTTTTTTAATTATGTCTTCCTGAATTATTGACACAATTTTATCGAAAACAGTGTTGTGAATATCTCTTACGCAATGCCAAGAGGTTCGTGCAGTATCAGTAATTATTCTTTTGTAATGATTGAAATATTCCAATTCACATGAATGATGATAGAATATTGGACCATTTGAGGTTTTCAGATAACTAATTTTTTGTATCAACTCTTGATTTTGGCATTTTTCAAACCACTGCGTTACTTTTTCAAGCATCTTGACATCATTGGAAGAATGTAAATTTTGTTGCTTACCTTTGACTTGTTTTCGATCCTTTTCACAGAAAAAACAGACTCTTTCAATACTAAGACTTGAACAGGCATCACTACATGACAAAGTCTCTCTTGCATCTACTGGATTATTCGGTAATGTTGAAGAAGAACTTGATGTGCCAGGAAGAGTTATTGATGAATCATAATTATCATCAGATATATTCCGATACTTCGCCATCAAGGATGCAAAGGATTTGTAACATCGTGTGTGGTATCCATCAGAAGTATTTAGTTGTTGGGGTAACTTTATATTACTATATTTCAAGTTGAATGTAACACGAACACTCAAAACTTCTTCACATTTTTTCAATTTTCCTTCGTCAAATGCTATTATTTTTTCATTTATTCCATTGCAAAATACACATTTCATTTTATTTGCCATTATTCTGTCATAATTTTCACGATAATTTTGAATACATTTTTAAAAATAATATTTAAGAATAATCATATTGATGAGAAAATTTACAGTAACATTTTTCGTCAAAGACGCGTAAGAAAAACAAAGTTTACATACCAGCAAAACATTTCCACTGTTCTATCTAATTTCTGTTTTCGCTGATATTACAAAGAAAATAAGAAAGCAGACGATATTTAAGTTAAATAACGCAAAGACACATAAACATTGCAGACGATAGTTTAATTAAATAAAACAAAGAAGTATAAGCATTTCAGACTATTATCGTATGCAATGTTCTTTTTTCTTTGCATTATTTAATTTAAATATCGTTTGTAATGTTTGATAAATATTAAATGTTCAAATCGGAACTCCAGCGCTCGAATACGCTACCTTGCGGTGATTTATAAAACTGCGAATGCAACTAAAACTTTGCCACGTTGCGTTCCATGTGTGTCTGTTGACGTAAACACAGGCAGTTTTACACCGCCAGCTCTGTCATTTCCAGCCGAGGAAACTTAACGCAATCGATGTGTCTTAGTTTGCTTTCAGCTACAGAAATTAATTCGTCCCTTAGTAGTATTCTCGAGCTCCTCAAAATAATGTTAGTTTTCATTATTTCCTTAATAATAGGTGAAAGCGAAAATTCTGGATTAACAAACTTGGATAACGTTATACAAGGTAAAAAATTTTATTGTTTTGTATGAATTTGTAAGAATATGGGAGTTTTTTTAATCTTAAATTAATTAAACTTACCATATTTTACAGCAGCATTTAGTTGGAATGGACAGTATGCAAAATATTTTCTTGAATATATTATCGTAGAACAAAATGAATAACCGAGAAAGAATTTACTTTATTCCTTTTATTCTCAGCTGAAAGGTATCGCCAAATTTGTTTAGGGTTATAATTTTGGCATTGTGCGAGCAAAGTAGCCTTGGCGAGATTTCGCGTTTTTAGTTAAACCATTTTCAAATTTTATCATGAGTGGAATAAAATGGTAGTAAGATTACAGAATTCGATAAGTAAAAAGAAATAATTGTCAATCAACTGAAAAGAAAACTACCACCATATATCCGTGAGAATTTTGTTGATAATTTGCATAACATGACACAATTAAATCGTAACTCAGAAATTAGAAAAATCGAAACAGAAAATTTTTAAATTAACCGATTCGGGAATTCAAGAGAAATAACTCAGCTACAAATGGAAAACAAGCGCTAGCCAAAGCAAAGCAAAGAAGTATCATCTTCTTTTGGTAATAATTTGTAATGTCATATTAAATTTTCTAGCATTAATTGTTATTCTTGTCAGGCCACAATTATTATTTAGTTTTATCAAGAATTGATAAATATCGAATTCAACATCGTGAAAATGGCTGCTTAGAACTACGAACTACGTACTTTGCATTAATGTTTGACGTTTAGTAATGCTTCTTGAATTCTCATTTCTTTCTACGTGGGTCAGAATATCAACAAGACTTTGAAAATTAATTTAAAAAGAATAAAGCGAAACAATCATGCGTACGAACAAAAATCACAACACTTTTAGCATTTTCTTCGTTACCATGTGCGTTTGTTTTAGTTTTCAATTCCGCCATTAGACAGTGACTTCAGTGCCCCCTATAGTTCGTTGGAGTTGCGAAATGTAAAACACGGCAGACGAGGAAGGGAAAAAAGGAGTCAGAAAAGAGTCTTCAAAAGATCTTGAGCAAGCAATTCACTATTATTGACCTTTACAAAAATATATATATATATATATGTATTTTTAAAAAAATATAAAAAAAGCTTTAACTGAAGATTTAAATTACAATTTTGTAATTTTTATCTCAGCTCTATGATTGCGCCACCACAATCGTTATTATCTTCCTGTTTCAGTAAGTGATCAACAAGAATTACATCACAGTGCGCAAATTGAAAATGGATGTGGTTCTCTGCGCGGCACGCTCGCAAAATGGAAAATACTTAACTTTTTACATAAATTTTAACAAAAAATAGGCAACATGTGTGTGAATTCAACAAGCAATTCGTAATTTTAAAGCGAGGTGACTAATTTGACCTAAAACTTGGGCACCACGCTAGGAATACTTCTTTCGTTTGGTCTCAGCTTATCGGTCTGTCTGTCGAGTACGCAACCGAATTCATGTCTGTCAAATTAATTTTGTACTTATTCATATGTAGGTAAAATAATATTAAAATGACAGACATACTAAAATAGTTTTTTTTTTTAAATTATTTTTTTCGTAAAAAATATCATCTGGCATGATATTGGCAACAGCAAAAATGTCTGGAAATATTAAATTCGTGTTTCGAAAAGTGTTTAGAATTCCCTGAAAAAGAAAAGATTCTTACTAAAATGATTTCAAAATCCATATTTTTACCTCTAAAGATGTGATGCGCAGTAATAAACGCAGCGTTTAACGGCCGCCAGACAGCATGCACGCTGTTCGATACGTCACAGGGAAAAATATATAGAGAAATCAGCTTTCCTAAAATTCTATCTCGAAAACGTTGCTAGCTCTTAGACTATGACTCTCTGCTTAATGACTTTGAAAGGACCACAAAATATCTTCCTTAAGTAGAATGCGTCCTTAAATAGAATACTTCTAAATCCACAGTTGGGCATCTAGGACCGTGAGACGTTGTTTTTAAATAGATAAAGTCGTTAAATGGAACGTCGATAAACAGAGAACCAACTGTACTTGTCGTTCACAGGAAAATTTACAAAAATAAATATAAATCCTAGAAATACTTTTCGTTTAATTCTTTTATTTCTACTTAAAGAACTTTTTTTGTAACTCCATTTTTATGAAAAAGATTTGTACCATCTAGTTCAGTTTCTCAGCAAAAATTATCGAAATCCTCGGGGAGAAATATTTATGCTAAACTTTTGCATAATCTTATTCGCATAATATTGAAATTCGAAGTGAAAGAATAGTTTGTGTTTTATAACGTACTAAAGATTACGAAATAAAGTGGAAGAGCAGAATGTTCCTGCTGCAAAAGACCGGGCTCGAAACCCAGCTAGGCCATGACTGTTGTTGATTAGTGTACCACTTCTTCTGTTAATGTCGGAGAAATTAGTGTCATGATACTCAACGAGTAACCCTACTCACTCAAATATGTCTTAAACAGAATAGTAGCGAGAACGTGCGACTGGTACCTTTTAAGGTGGGCAGTGTCGTTCTTTTTAATGATCCGTTCATCACAGGACCGTCCTTTCTTTTGAATCGCTAATTTCACTCGTTCATTTGAACGACTTCGTTCGATTAAAAGTTACACTGAGCGATTGCAAGCAAATGTTGCAAACTTGCGAACGACCCATAACGAGTCGTCGCCTATCCAAGATCTAATCAAATTTGGTTTATTATATCGCTGATAACTTTCTGAATTTTAAAGATATTGAACTGGAATTTTATTATGAGTTGGAGAATCTAGTTCGGGCTTGGAAAGTTATAAATTGCTATATTTCCCGCAGAGGGGAGAGAGATATTAATTGCTTTAAATATACATATTTTATCAGATTTTCAACATTTTACTTTCAAATTTTAATATTATACTTCTCTTGTGTTCTTTCAAATTTTCTGAGAGTTTGGTAAGCTTTGATGGGAAACTTTACGTGTTATGAACCGAAAACCTTCAAATAAAATTCGTAGTTCTAAGAAAAATGTTTACATCTTCATGAATATCAGTGATATTTTCTCGAAAGTACGTAAAATAGTTGTACATAGTTTAGGTAACTAATTTTTGAAATTTACAGGATATTCTTAGCTATTTACAATGAACGATGATCAAAAAACATTTTTGTTCTCTTCAATTTGTTGCTGGTCCCCTAAATGCGTAGGTAATATAACTTTTAATGGAAAATGATTGCGAAAACATTCCTTTTATGCGACAAAAGTTACAAAGCAATTGATCTTTTATTTCTCGAGAAATCCTTAAAAATGTGAATTTTTAAGCTCTTTTATTATACTTGGCCTGATTGTCACGTAGAAATCTGAGGCCTGGTTTTGCTTATATCTCTGCAACTAGACTACTTAGAGACTTCGGGATTTCACTAAATGATTTGCTTAATCTTTAGGAACAACTTAGCGCTGAAAAATTAAAATTCTAAAATAAAATTATTATTTCAGTTAGGATGGAAAACAGCAAATTTCATGTAATTTCCCTATCAAGTGTTTAAATATAAAACCCATTGTTACAAATTTTGTTGCCTTGCAAATGTTAAAAGCAATCATAATGAAAATTTTGAATCAAGGCTTCTCTGAAGCAAGCATGAAATTAGCAAGCATAAATCCTAGAGAGGAACATGGATTAAATTTTCGTGCCAACTGCTTAAAGTTTTAGAGACGTATGTAGGGTTTTTCCTTTTTAGTACCGAGCATTTATATGAAAAAAAAGGTGAAGTTTCGTGAGAGTAAAATTGTTCTATTTCTGAAATACATTTACACTAAAAGAAAAAAATAAAAGAATTTTTTAAAAATACTAAGCACTTTTCATAATGCACTCAAAAGGACAAAATAACTTTTCTGGGTCAGAAAGAACAATTTAAGTATTCCTGTAGTTTTCGAAAATTCCAAGAAAATAACACCACAAACGAAGAAAAGTACGGATCTGGTCATTTCAAACCAAACTTTCCCAATAAGAAAAATATTCATGTTTCAACACTCAAAGTTATGATTAAAAGCTAGATAATGATAATAAATTCTCTTCATGGACTTGAGCCGCACTTTTCTTCGTTTGTGGTGTCATTTTCTTGGAATTTTCGAAAACTACAGGAATTCTTAAATTGTTCTATCTCAAGCCAGAAAAGGTATTTTGTCCTTTTGAGTGCATTATGAAAAGTGCTTCGTATTTTTAAAAAAAATCTGTTATTTAAAGTGTCCCAATACTTTTGGTCATATAGTGTATATGATTCTCAGCTGTTTGATGATTAGGATAATGACTTAGATGATTTGCTTCTAATAGAACAAGATATAAAGACAGAAATTTGGGTTTCTGAGAAGATTTTGGGATAACGAATTGTGGTTATATCGCAAAACAATATGTGGAAAGTGGACACATAAAGCCTCATTGTCGTGGTCACACACATATGCAGTGGTTGGAACAGTGCACATAACTATGCACAACAACAGTGCACTGAGTATTTTGTTCGACGTCATTACTGTCATCAAATTTTGATCGAAATTACCCTGCCATGCCAATTATTGCCGCTCAATAAATGGTGTAATTGATTTAAACAATTTGAAGAAAAAAATAGTTCCTAACACTTGTATGCTAATTAATTGATTGTAAAATGTCCCTTATACTTTGGAGTAACACTTTGTTAATAAAATACTGATCTACAGTGTAAATTTGACTAGCAATTCATGTTTATCTTACACGTAAGTGCCATTATCCAACTTTCCCTTCCGAGTAGGTTCGGAACAGTCTTCTGATGTAGGTCTCTCAGTGGTCCATACTAGAAACACTTCAACATTTCGTGCTCGGCTTGACTAAATATAAGTACGCAAGACACTCGTCTTGGTTGCAACTGAAGTACCAACTGCCAGAGGAAAATATGCTCAAAAGTTTTCAAAACAGTAGTCATTGCAAAGCAACTATGTGTATAAAAGTAACATTAATAATTGGATAACTAAGGGCATTTTTTAGTCACCAAAAGGTGACGCCTTAATAAATTCTTCAGTTCACTTGCTGTCTAAAAGTATAACACATACAAAATATAAAAAAAAACACCCAACTTTCTTTCTTAGAAGAAATCCTGCAACTAAGATATAGATTTTCAGTTGCCAATTCAAGGCAAAGAATTTTGTTTCCCAATCATAAGTACCCACTTCTCAAAAAATAAAGTAAATTTCGCCTTCCATTTAGTTTTTGAACATTCAAAGATTAATTCTGAAGAACTGTTTCATGTATCTTATTTCTACCTCTATTAACATTTCGTGGACATATAGACTCCTGTCTTTATCTCGAAATCTTTCTTAGTGTACCAGTAATAGTGTATACATATAGTGTTAAGCCTGTAGTACCTTTTCGTTGCAAAAGAAGTTAAAATTTCATAGAGAATTATTTTTATACATATATTATTTACATCTTCCTATAGTGCGATATGAAATTACTCATTCCTGTGTTAACTTCAGTCAGAGATTTAGTGCCCTGAAAATTTTGATGCCATGGGCCCCATAGGTTCATGCCTTAATTTGGAAATGTCAATGCGCAAATTTATTCTTACTCTTTTCATTTAGTAAACTCCTATCCGCCCTATGTAAACTCAAAAATTGTATTATTTTACAAAACATCATCGAAGCATATCTCACCAACTCTTCCAGCTTTATCATTTCCTTCTTCTATTTCTTCTTCTATAACGGATATAATGCCAGGAAGGAAAATGAAAAATATCCCAAATAATATAGCGACAATTATGCCTCCAGCTGCAGAAAAAAAGGGTTGATATAACACAAGCATTCGAACCCTGTTTTACAAATTTTGGTTCGTAATTGATAAATTTCAATTACTAAAATTTCCTAGATGTAAAATTTTCTAATTTCAAGACACTAAACGCAACGGAAGGTATACCATTCATTAAAACCCTGATATATGCTTCACATGATTCACTTTTACGCCTACTAATATTTTTAATAACAACAAAGGAATGGGATGTATCAGGGGCGGCAAATAGGGGGAACGAGAGGGGGCGGTTGCACCCCCAAACTTTTCACTAAGAATAATTAAAAAATGGCTAAATTCAATTTAGATAACTTAGAAAATTATTTGCTTGCATTTTAAGAACAGAAAAAACAGATGGAGAATAATTGTTAGCCTCAACTAAAGAAGTAATCTCTTCATATGGGTTAAATATTTCAAAATTGTGTACTCTGTGCTATGATGGTGAATCTTCTATGAGATGCCCGTACAGTGTTTAGACTGCGCAATTGTTACGCGTAAACTCCATGTCATTTTACATAAAATTTTATGCTCATATTATGACTTAATGTTAAGCTAATAAGTGTTCATTGATTCCTTGTACTAGAAACATATTTTAGCCACTCTATTTAGGAACATTATATGCTTTCTTAGAAACTCTTTGTAAAGATATGCTCTTTATGAAAAACATCCCACATCAAAAAATACTTTCACATCAACAAATATATCATGAGGCTCTTTACTTGACAATCTCTGAGTGACACACGATGGTATTCAAAAGTTAAATCTATAAAAACCCCGTGGAAGAATTACTGGAAAGTGACCTTTTCAATCATAGAAAATCTGATGTCATTTTAATATGTATGACTTTGTTTGAATTTTTGTTTACTTTATTTATACTGCGGAGCGTTTTTTGAACAATGCCACACTCTATCATAAAAATTTCAATCCGCTAACCTTAATTCTTGGATTGATAATTGATTTCACACTAATGCATGCTTGAGCCCTTGAACAAAGTGTAAAACTTTGTGACAGAACTTTCCATAACAGTTTTTACTGTATGCCAATGTAGAAGAGGTAACAAAATCACATGAAGTTTTAGTCAAAATATTAAATTACTATTTTGAATAAAATGATCAATTCAGTTTCTCAAGAAATTGAGACAGGATTTGATGAGATATATTTATCATTGATCTGTCCAATATTGTGTATATCGGTTATATAAAGCGAAAAAGAAAATATTACACTTATAAATAAAATGTATAGCACGAAGGAAGAGGAATTGTTTTGTGAATTTTTAAAAAAAATTTTTAATGACGCTAAATGAATACTAGCCCAATTAAAAAAGTTTTCTTGGTTACTTTAAAGAGCGGAATTTGAAAGAAATGTGTTTTTTAATATAACTTTCTTGTTTCATTGTTTTTTGACTATTTCAATCAGGTCAGTCATTTTATAGTAGATAACTTTTGTGTTTCAACTTCAATATTGCTTTATTGTTCTTAACATTAAAACCATTTTATTATCACTTCCTGTTAACCAATATGTATTTTATACCGTACTGAGGAAATTCATGTTCAAAAAACTCGACCCCCCAAACGAAATGCTGAAATGCCGCCCCTGGGATGTATTATACAGTCGACTCTCGATAACGCGAAGCCTTGTAATTTGAATATTTTTTTATCTCGAAGTTTTCATTCAGTCCTAAACAATTTAGTGATTTCATTACAAAGTTGTCTTTATATCTCGAATGTAGGTACTTTTTTTAAGTCGAAGTTTTTTCAAAAATTACGTTTTCATTTTTTACATAAAAATGCAGCCAAAGAAAGAAAGAAAAAATTTTTTTTCCCCACTTTAACACATTGCTTTGCTTCTCAGCTTGTGTGAGGAGGGACAATTAATTTACAATAGTGGAAGTGGTCCTCATAATTGATCCCCTATTAATGAGCACAGTGTTGCAAGATTGTGCAAAAAGTAGCGAATTTTTCTGCCGGGGCTGACGACCTAAAACTTACTTGCTGGCTAATACTTGAGAGTTAAAATTTTCTCAAAAATTGGAAGGGTTACTCTTTATTTTCTGGATGACTCAAACAATTGTGCTTTTACAACAGAAACTGTCTACGACAGAAACAGTAGTTAAAATTAAAAAAAAACACTTGCTTTAAGAGATGTTGTTTCATAAAGAGCAATATGATATATTCAATGATAGCGAAGCAAAAGTGATCGATGAATGAGATCATTTTGAAATCTTTGTTGATGTGGAATGGACGGAAATAAATGTATACTTGATTGCTGAGAAAAATATAATTTTGAGTGAATCCTTGTTCTACAAAGCTATTGCGCAGGTTGTTCGTGGAGAGTCTGCTCGTGCAAATTCTGATGAAGAATCTTTACTACCTCTAACTATTCGACAGGCATCAGATTTTGCAAACATTTTACTTCATTACCTGGAAAATTCCGAAAACGTGGATAGGTAGAATCGTGTTCACAAACTCAATAACGCTTCAAGATGGAGATATAAAAAATGTAAGCAGTCAAAAATAACTTCCCTTTTCGAGGAATTTTAACAAAAGTTATTCCATGTAAAGGTATTTTTGAGTAGTACATAATAACAGTTATTTTATCCATACCATAAGTGTTATAGTAAATCTATTACGTACTATCCTTCAGAAAGAAAATAAAAATTATTCTTGAGAAGGCTGGGAAAGGAACTTCCGATTTCTCGAAGGTTTTAGTTGGTCCCATGGGACTTCGAGCTATCGGGAGTTGACTCTATATATGCATAAACGCTAGACTTCTAAAATGCTAAGTTTCATTCTGCATAGTTAGTTTAAAAATTTTCACATTTGCCCCACCACCCTTCCACAACTTGGTTAAATTACATTGAAATTTCATTAATATTTGATTCTTATAAAACTTCATGAATCTTGTTTAAGACTTTAAATCCATTTCAACTTCGTTAGCAAATAAAACTTAAGTTTTCCCATTTGTTTTCGTTTGCAAAAAAAAAAAAAAAAAAAAAATCGCCAGATTTCCAACTTTTGAAATCTTTCCAAAGGGGCCGAAAGTAACTAGAAATGGTTCGATTAAGATAACGGGCAGATGCGTCTCCCGCTTATTTCCTAATTTTTGAACTTTGCTGAAACACTGCAGTGTGTCTACGTGGACAACTTGGCTTGTTTTCAAAAATTTTCGCGAAAGTAGTCAAAACAAAGCGCTTATTTTCTCGTCAAGCGTTTGCTTAAAACAAAATCCTCGAAATTTAAAATTAGGTACTTTTCTATTAAAGGTACATCATTTGAAGCGTTTTTTCTTTTTGGTTATTTCAATTTATCTATCGCTATTGCAAACTAAAAATTTTGTATTGTTGGCTTCAGCTATTTTAACTTCCGAATTCTAGGGTTAACTTGAAGATTTCGCCAAACACTTGCTTTAAGCATTTTTTTTATAGTCGCCAAGGTAAAAAGTAAGCAAGTTGATAAAACAAATGACGTACTTTTAACGAAACAATACGTAATTTTTGATTAAACAAGACTAAATATTCCATTAAAATGAAAAAAAATCCGTCAAATAATTATACTAAGCTATTAAACAGTAAAACAATCATCGAACAAATTTATATTATTGAAAAGCAATATATGTTCCACTAAAATTAAAAAAATAAATATGGAGAACAACTAATGGCCGAATTCAGCAAAAAGAAATGTTTTCAGCAATTCGACATGGTACACGTTATGATGCCGCCAACCTTATCTAGTGGTCAGAAGAGTCTGACTGCGATGAGGAGGTCCCAAGTTCGAATCCCGGCTCAGGCATGAATGTACTTTCTTTCCCCTGTTCGTGTCCTTTCTTAGTGTGAATGTGTTGTTTTGCTGTGAATGGTTGCCTACCCTATAAAACGGGTCCTTATGGCATGTCTGTACTAAGAGGGTTGAACTTCCAAATTACGGTCTAGTTACGCTACGCGCACTAAATTACTGTATAGTAGGAAAAGTGAAACAGCGCACACAGCCGAAACTCTCAGTCTAGCTGGCACTAGACAACAACAACACGTTGTGATTATTCAAACCAAACTTTTAATAAGCTGCTCTTTACAAAGTATTGAAACCGAAAAATGCATTCAGTACTCAGTAGAGATGAAATACTTACCCCTCATTAATGTCTATTTCCAAAACACTTTCCTTTGAGGTAAAATTATTTTCTGTCGGTTTAAAACTTTCAACTAAAATTCTGACTTGTTATTGGTTTGAAAATGCATGTAACAATGCCTCTGTTCGATTCTAAATATGAAAAGCAGAGACAATTTTTCAATTAATTTTGTGTTTTTAAATCGGATTTTAATTGTAAGTTTTAAAATAATTAAAGCACTGAACTGTTTATAAGCACAAAATTACACACGCATGACACGTTCAAAATAAAAATTTCTTTCTTCTGCTTCCAAATAAAGGCTTTACATGCCTTACACAAAATATTAACTGGTAAATAAACCTTGCATGCATACTTTATCAATTTTTAACTGCTTTCGATGCCTAATTGCCTTCTCAAATTTTGAATGCTTCCCTATTTTTTAGGAAACTGGGAGGCTCCGTCATCACCTCGGTGGTGTTGGCTCCGTCCAGTGGCGGATCCAGCCGATTGTTTTGGGAGGGGCCATCCTAAATTTTTGAACAAACTCCGAACTCCCCAGAAATTTTATTAAAATGAAGTTTTAGAAACTCAATTTTCGGGGCATCGAGACATTGGGTGAGGGGTGAATTTAGGAATCTCCCTCAAAAATGTTTCAAAATTTAATTTCCGAGTATTTTTTGAAAATTAGGAAACTAAAAACGCACTTTGTCAATTTTTGATGATGTACAGAGAAAGGTCAGGTTTCGGGCGCTGGCCCCAAAATACTTTTTGAAAATAAAGCTTAGATACCAAAATATTTTGTCATTATACATTGAGAAGTTAGAAGAGGAGGGGTGCTCTTCTAGCTCTTCAGCTGTCCAGCCTAAAAATGCGCCTTTAGGTAATGTTTGCTTACATTAAAGGAAGTGTGAAGGTGCTTAGAATCCTTCCTTCCTGGAAATATTTTGCCTTTGAGGCTCGAAAAATTCGATTTTTAACTATATTTATACATATTTTAGAAAGGGATATAAGATTCGGGAGCTCCTCCAAAAATCTCCTTTTAAAGCTATTATCACGATATAAACTAGGGAGGGAGGGGGTCCTATCAAAAATCGTTTGTAATTAAAGTCCCAACAAGTTTCATTTAAGTTGCTTTTAAGCAAGTTAAGTGATAAGGGCTGGATAAGCTAGTTTCCATTGACATTTTTTCCAAATAAAAGACTTAAAATGCAATTTTTTGCTACATATCAAGGCATTTGTGAAAGGGCATAGGAAAAGAGGATTCTCCCCCTAGTTTCGAAATTAAAGTCATAAAAACGAAAATTTAGACTCTCTTTGGTCTTATGAACAATAGGTGTACTCTGAGAGTAGCAGCATTTAGAGATCGTCCAAGTGTATGTAGTTGGAATCAAGAAATAATGTAAAAGATGGAGAAACATTTTGGAAAAAAAAAGTTTTGTTTTGAGGAGAGGGATATAATTTATCTCCCAATTAAGGCCTATCCTTCTTTTTCAGTAAAACAGATGTGTTAAATTTTGTTATCTTCTCAAAATATTTTTTTTCTTTTTTTTTCCTTAAAAAAATTACTTCAATCACACGGCTTTGGGAGGGGCCATGGCCCCCATGGCCCCCCTCTAGATCCGCCCCTGGCTCCGTCCCTGCAAACAAATTCTCACCAGCCACTAAAAACATAATTTGATGAAATTACTCGATATAACTAGAAAAAATGAGAATCCTGCTCCCCCTCGCAGAAAAAGAATTTGATTAAAAACATGTAACGAAATTATAAAAAAAAAAAAAAAACACTTCGAAGTCGCACATTTAGGACCCGAACTAATTTTACACCAAATTTCAAGGATATAAATGCTATAAAGGTACCTGGGAATAGCAAGAGATGCGTATGTAACGTTTGAAAAATCATTTTCAAATTCATGATCTACAAAAACGTTCAGTGCTATCTTGTTACTTCCTTTTACAAAAAAGGAAGTATTGTATTCGCGAAAAAATTTTCACTCAAAAATCGCCCTTAATTTCCATTTTGCTCACCCCCAAATGAATGTTGAGTTTTTTTTTCGATTCGACCACATGCGGAAAAGTGCCTAAGAATGTATAGACACGCGAAATATCCATTTTGACCATCACCGAGGTAATTACAACGACTTTTCTCGTGACGTCTGTATGTATGTGCGTATGTGTGTATGTGCGTATGTGCGTATGTGCGTATGTGCGTATGTATCTCGCATAACTCAAAAATGGTATGTCCTAGAAAGTTGAAATTTGGTACATAGACTCGTAGTGGGGTCTAGTTGTGCACCTCCCCTTTTGGTTGCTTTCGGATGTTCCTAAGGGGGTCTTTTGCACCTTTTTGGGGGGAAATCATTGTTAATTTCGATGTAAACTCAAGTGGCGTTATAATTTGTCGGACACTTGGCGATATATCGCCAGTCTTTTGGTCGCCAAGTTTTGTCGCCAACTTGGCGACAAATTTGGCGGAGTTTTTTTTTTTTTGGTTTCAATTTGGCCATTGTTGGTGATATTTAGAGAATAAATATTGAATCACATTAAAATAGCGAATAATGGGGAAATGACATTAAATTGGAGTAAAAGGAAGTCATGTGATGCACACATCAGCTCGTTATATAACTCAGTTGTTGAATTGTGTTTGGCCTAGGATTTTCACTAAAAACGAACTTAAGAGCCATTTTGTTTAAAAGCTGGACTAAGTCTACGGGAGTACGATTTTTGACATCATCAATTTTCCTGAAAATTTCATGATGTGTTAGTGTTATTGTCATAAGAAAAAAGGAAGCTTCTTTCCTCTCAAATTGAACTTGTCGGCCCATGAATAGAGGTCAAACTTTAAACTCGTAAATATATGGTGCTAAATATATGATTGTTTTGCTCTAAAAGCAATCTGATATTCATGCCATTTTTTAAAAATATGGATACTACTTGATACTAGGTACATTCAAGCATTAAAAATTTGATGACTCTGGCTTTGGGGGGCGAAGGTCAATTGAAAATGTTATTTTCCTTACTTTTTTTGCCTTATTTATTTCCGGATATCTGCTAAAGCCGTGAGTGAACCTCGGAAAAAAGTGTAGGATAAATTACTCGGCATAGTATAGTACTCTGAAAAACAGGAAATAACATGAGTTATTATTTGCTTTAGAAGTTAAACAGCCTCAAAGCTAATGATTTTCAAAAAAAAGGTCAAGTTTCAAGGTCAATAACACTGTGCGTCAATTGTAAAAAAGTTAGAGACACAGCTGTAGTTATAGCCCGCGTTGTGTAGTTTGAGGTCCAAGTTAAAAACCCATGGCATCTAATCAACTTTTTGCATTGCACGGTCTCAAAGTCGATAATTCGAAACAAAAAGAATAAATTTTAGGTTATTTACTTTGAAAGGCCCGAGTCAATAACTTTAAGCAAGAACTGTCATTATAGCCTACGTGGTGTAGTTTTAGACTCATATCAGAAACATATGGGAACTAATCAGCTTTCTTAATTTAACGGTCTCAAAAATATGGTGATTTTAATATAAAAAGCGTGCATTTTTATTATACTTGGCTTGATTGTCACGGAGAAATCTGAGGCCTGGTTTTGCTTATATCTCTGCAACTAGACTACTTAGAGACTTCGGGATTTCACTAAATGATTTGCTTAATCTTAATGTACAACTTAGTGCTGAAAAATTAAAATTCTAAAATAAAATTATGATTTCAGCAAGGATGGAAAACAGCAAATTTCATGTAGTTTCCCTATTAAATGTCTAAATATAAAACCCATTATGAATTTTATTGCCTTGCAACAGTAATGTTAAAAGCAATCATAATGAAAATTTTGAATCAAGGCTTCTCTGAAGCAAGCATGAAATTATCAAGCATAAATCCTAGAGAAGAGCAAGGATTAATTTTTATTGCCAACTGTTCAAAATTTTAGACACGTATTTAATTTTTTTCCCTTTTAGTATGAAAAAATAAGGTGAAGTTTCGTGCGGGTAAAATTATTCTATTTCTGAAATACATTTACACTAAAAAGAATAAAATAACAGATTTTTTTCAAAAAATACCAAGCACTTTTCATAATGCACTCAAAAGGACAAAATAACGTTTCTGTGTCAGGAAAGACAACTTAAGAATTCCTGTAGTTCTCGAAAATTCCAAGAAAGTGACACCACAAACGAAGAAAAGTACGGTTCTAGTCATTTCAAGCCAAACTTTCCCAATAAGAAAAAGATGAATATTTCAACACTCAAAGTTATGATTGAAAGCTAGATAATGATAAGAAATTCCCTTCATGACTTGAGCCGCACTTTTCTTCGTTTGTGGTGTCATTTTCTTGGAACTTTCGAGAACTACAGGAATTCTTGAATTGTCCTTTCTGACTCAGAAAAGTTATTTTGTCCTTTTGAGTGCATTATGAAAAGTGCTTGGTATTTTTAAAAAAATTCTGTTATTCAAGAGTCAAATGTTCTTTAAAGCTCCCAAAATTTCAGGTGTGATAGAAGTTTCTGCAACCTTAACAAAACATGGCAATTTGTCTCGCACAACCTCATATATGTAATAGCGAATGATCGAGTAACGCTAACGTTATCAACAATAAAACTTGCGCCACGCCATGATTATTTCATAATATTTTTTGGTAATGTTTGACATGAAAGGGAAATGCCGGTCTAAGATGATTGGGTGCCGTCGATTGGGCGCCGGACATTTTGAGCGCCGAGACCATTGGTTGCAGGGCCGTAACCAGAGGGGGTGGCCTGACGGGCCCGGGGCTCCCCTGAAACCCGAAATGTTTGTACCGTAAAACAGAA
Organism: Uloborus diversus; assembly: GCF_026930045.1. Classification (NCBI taxonomy): domain Eukaryota; kingdom Metazoa; phylum Arthropoda; class Arachnida; order Araneae; family Uloboridae; genus Uloborus; species Uloborus diversus. The sequence goes on from NC_072736.1 coordinate 97,878,429, forward strand.
GAATTTTTTTTTTAAATTCCTAATGTAAAAAAAGGAAAATAACAAAGCCTTTTTTTATTCTTAATTTTGTAACTATTAAAAGCGTGAAAATTTGAAAAAATACAGAAAAAGCAATTCTCGTTCTCATTAGCTGCAAAGCATACTTGAAATTTAGACCGTTAATTAGGACTTCCTGCTCTCTTTCCCAATTCAATTCAGGGCAGATTAGGACTAAGGCAGGCCCTTTGTCAGTTCGGTAAACTTTTCAAGTCTACCAAACTGACTTCTCTGCTCTTTCTCCTCCAGGACCGTGCACAGAAATGTTGGGGCTCGTAACAAATGCCTTTTTTGGGACCCCTCCATATTGTTTATCCATATTTTCAACCCTAGGTTTAAAAATATTGGGCCCCATTCAGGTTAGGGCCAACAGGTGTCCTTTCTCCTCCTTATGCACGCCCCTGCACTCCTCCCCCAACAACTCTTATAAAAAACTTACACTGCACCGATTTCGAGCAGGGGACTCCCATTTGGCTGAGCCCCTAGTTTCCGATTAGGCTAGTATCTTGTTACCAAGATGTGCCAAATTCTGCTCCTTGATGCATCCTGAGTAAAAAATGCAAAAATCACGATTCTCACGTTTTTGTAACATAATTTTCATTTTTGTGACTGATATGTTCCATGTCTTGCCATATATTTAATGCCGAATTCAGTATTATGGAAGTTCTTTTGTTAGTGCTTGTTTTTTTCTTTCTTCTACTGCATACTGTTAATACCTTAAGCATGAGAAAAAAAAAACACTTACTTGACTCTTTCATTTTCTGCACTACTTGTGATTGAAAAAAAAAATGTTTGTTTTGAGAAATATTTCGTTGCATTAATTTTTAATTTAAAACTGGTGTGTCTTACAAAGTTATAATCATTTTGTAAAACTGTGCAATCAACTTCTGAAAAGTGTAAATAAAGAGCTTCAAACAATTTCAGCTGTTGTAGAGTCTTTGAAAATTATTTAAGTTTTTGAAATTCCTTGAAAAGTTCTTCAATTTTGTATCTTATCAAGAAAATAAATTATGAATTGTCCAAATGGCCAGAATATTACTCTCTTCTGTTCCTATTTTCTGAATCTCTACGCCATTTCTTTTAAACCATTTTGTACAATTTTCATACTGTAGGGCATTTAATGAAAAAAATTGGGGGGGGGGGGGGGGGGGGGGGGGGGGGGGAGTGATCAAAAACAAACTACACTAAAAGCCGATATGAGCAAATGATGGTGTGCTTCTCTTTTCTCCTCTCCGTCGATTAATGTCAACGATTTGTGGAGCAAGCAATTTTTATTTTGATTAATCTTGATTTGCAAAAGAATGAATAACTTTTAAAAGACTTTGTTTGCCTTTTTTTTTTTTTTTTTTCATATTTTTGTAGTCTCTATTACCTTAATATAAGGCCTCAAAATACAGATTTTTATATCTATTTTTCAAAAAATTTCTCGTGTGAGAAACCGGAAACCCCCGGACCCTCTGAAATTATGGATGTTCTACATCCGACTTAAAGGGACACCTCTTGTAATCCTTACCACTACAAAGTGAATAAGAAAAATAATAAGAAATTAAAATAAAATAACAACAGTCCAAACAGTGGAATCATTAAAAATCGAGACAAAAAAAAATTCTTCGATGTTAACATTTTTATGCGTTTGGTGTGTCTATATATATGTGTGTGTATGTGTGTATTAGAGCAATGTGCTAATCCGGGCCCCTCCCGAAAAAAATTTCTGGATACGTTCTTGATTGGTCGTCGAGCATATTGGACGCCGGTCGATTGGGCGCAGTTTTTGGGCACCGAAAATGTTGAAAAGTTCCCAAAACCTGAGCTTCCAATGTTCCTGGCGCCCAATATGTGCTTTGCACACAATGTTCCCGGCGCGCAATATGCCCGGCGCCCAATGTTCCCGATGCCCAAAATGCTCGGCACCCATGTTCCCGGCGCCCAATCTTCCCATTTCGGCAAACTCTACTGAAGTACTAATTTTTCTTAATTTCCAAATAAGCCTGAGATTTGAATAGCTTAGAACTATTAAGAAGCTTTGAACGTTTGATGATAACATTTGAATAGGTTGAAACATTCGATGAGTGATGACGCCGCGATTGATGACGTGAAAATCCATCAGAGTCGCTATATATGTATAGGGGCCGATGTTTTCAATAATTTTCATTAACTGGTAGCTGTATTAGAACTCTGCAGTTGCGTTCGATGAGCGGCAGGTAGCTCTTCGGTCGGTTGATCACATAATGATTAACAAATAATGATGTCAGCTCCAATGCTTTAGCATAGCCTAACGTTATTTGCTGTCACTTGATTAACCGATCAGTCGCTCCCGGCTACGCTCGTCGAACGCAATCTATGGTTGTGTGGACTCTAGTTCATCGGTAGTCTGATCACATGAGAAATAATGATGTCATTTTCAATGCTATTCACCAAATTCCAAGCCACGCTTACTCTTTTGAACACTAGGTGGCAGGGCTGCACGGGGTCACTCAAAACTTCCGGCGGAAGTCTTATTTGTATTGCTTCTTACGACGAATTGCTCTGTTTACGTATCTGTAATTTGATTGAATTTTTTAAATTATTCATGAATTTCAAAGGCGCAAAATGTTCGTAAAAAGAGCGAATGTTGTTCTGCTTTCGGGTACAGCCTGAGGACAGGAGCAAATAAGATGTCAGAAATAAAGATGTTCAAATTTCTAAAGGTCCTGATCGTCGAATCAAAGCCAATGCTTTAAAGCGAAAGGATTGAATCTTAATGAATATTATGTAGTAAACACACTTTGTGCGAGGTATTTACGAGCTGGAAACATTCACCTTAATTTCATCAGCTTTGTATTTTTACTGTAATGTGTGAAGATCTATATTGATCTATATTAAATTGATTATTAGAAAAACTCAAGCTGAACAATTTTTTATTTGCTTCCTGCAAAGCTGAAAGTTTCCAGTGTTTTGACGGGTTTCAAACAGTTTGATTTGTGTGATTAAAATAAAGAACCACTATTCATTACCTCATGAGAAAAAAACTTTCCATAGCTCGAACTATCAATAACTCGAACCATTTAGCCCGTCTCTTGGGACTTCGATTTATTGACGGTACTTTAATATTAGGCGCTCTAATTGTAAACAAATTTAGATATTCGACAATCGGTAAACAAACACATTAATTAAAGTTATAGTATAGTATCATAGTATAGCTATTGGTATTACATTCAAAGCAATTTTAACGCAGGAGAAAGCACTCGGAGATTAAATTTAAATTTTGTTATCTTTCAATTTTTTTTATGCCTATCAATCTTGCTACAGAAGCAAGTTGATTAAACAAAAACAAAAAAAAAAGTGATGAACAAATATGTGATAAAATGTATTAAATATCAAACCTGAAAATTAGGTAGCAACTGTAAACCAATAAGTGTGTGTGAACTGAAAAGCTACAACAGGAGAATTGATTGAATATGACACCAAAACTCCCTGTCATAGCCATTCTGTGTGAACACAGTGCAGAAAAGCTTCCATCTTTGAAAAAATAGCTTCAACTTAAGAATAGGAATTACAATTCACAACGTACTTGCAATCCAGTAGATTTGTGATTCTTGAAAGCAGACTTTGTATCAACTTTATTTCTGTTTAGGAGGTATTCATAAATGCTTATCATTGAAATCGCGGTAATGATCGACAAACGAAGACTCGTTTTTTTTTTTTTTTTTTCTCTTATTTCTGTATTTAAAGGATCAGGAAAATCAGATCCGTTGATCGACAATTTTTGAGAATAGCAAAGCCTATTATACTCATTTCATGCATTAAAATACGCAAAAGACATGATTCTACCTAGAACTGAAAGAAAACAAAATTGCCTGAACACTGTAAACATCAATCGTTAGCAATGGATTCGCCCATCCATCTACTAAAGGATCGGTAAGGTCACAGCCATTGAAAGATAATTTTTAACAATAACTAAGTTTGTCTTTCTCATTTAATGCATTGAAATACGCAGAAGACATAATTCTGCTTTTTAAAGAAGCACAACAAAATCGCTTTCGCTATGAACACCTATTGTTGAAACTCATTTGATATTTTGGCAACACTGTTTTTACTATAGTTATGTTTAGTGAACCTGGCAACGGAAAATGTTTTAGAATTACTTTCTTTTGAATTGTCGTTGTTATACGTCCTACGGTTCTAAGCTAATTATATACGATTATTATACGTTTTAAGTTGCTCAATATGTTTAAGAATTATATCCTGTGTATGTCATGTCGTCTACAATAAATTGTATACCCGGGATTTACGAAGTTTTATTTGAGTAACAACAAGTGGCGTCCGTGAAATTTGAACTTTGTATTTTTTGATTCGAATAGCGAATATGTCTGACAACGAAGACGAAGATGATGCCGTTATCACTCAGAAATGCGACAAATTTGAAAGATTACGGAAAGAAAGAACTAATTTACGAAGGTAATTTACCACGACTTGTAATCAATTTGAAAGAACACAGAAAGAAGAAGTCGGAGGTAATGAACTTGGCGCAATTTTTAATAAGTTGGCGGATAAAGCCGAGCGTTTATTTAGTGCTGATGCTCAATTATTGGAAATTTACGAGCAAAGCGATAAGGAATATGATGAAATGGAAACGTATAGAGATCGCTTTATTGAACTTAAAACAGAATATGAGCATTGTTTACGGCGTAGTACGATTGGCGCTTCTTCGCCAATTGATACAGCTACGATTGGGAAGTTGAAGCTTCCAAAAATTGAATTGAAAGAATATGACCTAATGCCAAGGACTTGGGTTGCCTTTTGGGCGCAATACAGTCGTATTCATGAAGATACTAGTATATTAGAAGAGGATAAGTTTCAGTATCTTCTGTCATCATTGAAGCCTACTTCGAAAGCACGCAATATAGTAGAAAGTTATCCACCATCTAAGAAAAATTATGCCAAGGTTATCGAACATCTCGAGTCCAGGTTTGGCAGACGTGATTTATTAATTGACGTGTTTATACGAGATCTTTTAACATTGGTAAACAACCGAGCTAACATTAAACTTTCTGATTTGTACGACAAGCTCGGTTCGTGTTTAAGAGCTCTGGAAACATTAGGCGTCACTACGCAAAATTATGCTGCCATGTTGTATCCGGTTGTGGAGTCGTGTCTTCCAACTGATGTATTAAAGGCTTGGGATAGATATTTATTAAACAGTGAGGTGGATGATGAAGAAACCGTTCAAATTACGAAAGAGAAACTGTTGGAAAGGTTGATGTCATTTCTTCGTCGCGAGATAGAAGGGGAAGAGCATCGGGCTTTAGCCGAAAGAGCCTTTGGTCAGCCCGCAAAAGTTAAGAAGGAATCTTCAAGCAAAGATGAACCTACAGCAATGACTTTAACATCTTCTTACGAAAGGCCTTGTAAGACTGAGTGCATTTTTTGTCAGAAACGTCATGACAGTCAAGACTGTCATAAAGCTGCCTCAATGAGTACAGAAGAGAGAAAATCAATTGTAATACGTAGACGCTGCTGCTTGGTGTGCTTGAAGATTGGACACATGGCGAAAAACTGTCGCAGTAATATTCATTGCCTTGTATGTGGAAAGCGACACTACGTAATCTTGTGTCCAGAATTGTCTAGAAAAAATAAGGTTCAACTCCCTAATGAATCAAAGATAGAAGTGAATACATCCACTTTATTTACGGAACTTACACCTCAGAAGGTTATATATTTGAAAACAATATTGATACGTTTAAGAAATGGAAATCAAGAAATTTATGTCAGAGCCCTCCTTGATGATGGATCACAGCGATCTTACGTAACCAACCAAGTAGTTAAAGAGTTAAGGTTAAAACCTTCAGGTACAGAGTTATTGTCCCAAGGACTATTTGGTGGTAAGCAAACAGCTGAAGTTAAACATGGTCGCTATGACATCAACGTTCAGAGTATCGATAGAAGGTTTTCGTGCAACATGTCAATTTTGGACCAGCCCAAGATATGTTCTTCTTTGCCTCGCATACGTGACCCAGATTTAGTTCAAGAATTAAAACGTCGAGGAATTGAACTAACAGACATAGGTCCAGAAACTCCTCCTATTGACATGCTCATCGGTACTGACTTTCTGGGAGGAATATTAACAGGAAGAATAGAAGTTCTGCCATCTGGTATAACAGCCGTAGAAACGAAACTCGGATGGAGTGTTTTAGGTCCAGGAAAGAAGAGCAGCATAAATATGGTATCGCTATGTATGCATCACTCAGAGATACACAAAATTTGGGACTTGGAATCTTTGGGTATAACAGATCCCACTGAGAGGAAAACAACTAAGGAGCTAGATGAAGAAACGGTCACATTTTTTCAAGAGACAATTCGGAAAACTGGAAACAGGTATGAGGTGGCTCTTCCATGGCTAGCAGGACATCCTCACTTGTATGATGGATACGACCAGGCAGAAGCAAGACTTCGCACCGTTACAAAGCGTCTTTTGAAAGACAATTACTACGAACTGTATGATGGTGTCTTACAGCAGTGGAAGAATGATAACATCATAGAGGAGGTGACAGAAGCTGAAATGTCAAGTTCAAAGTCTTGTCATTATTTGCCACATCATCCAGTCGTTAAATCATCAAGCGCTACCACGAAGGTCAGGCCAGTCTTTGACGCTTCATGCAAACGCCCCGGATATGCCTCCTTAAATGACTGTCTTAGTACAGGACCAAGTTTATTAAGTGAAATCCCTCGCCTCATAAGTAAATTTCGTTGTGGTGCCATTGGAGTAATTGCAGACATTAAACAAGCATTTCTTCAACTCTCTTTAGCTTCCAAAGATAGAGACTACCTAAGATTCCTTTGGTGGGAAGACAAAGAACACACTAAGATGAAATTTTACAGGCATTGTCGTGTTGTTTTCGGCGTTTCATCAAGCCCCTTCTTATTAAATGCCACGATTAAATTTCATCTTGAATCGCAGGAATTCCAATCAATAGTCCTGCAAAACACGATCAATCGAATGAAAGAAGGATTTTATGTAGACAACTTAGTCACGAGTGTGAATACCAGCGAAGAACTGGAACAATTAAAATCGCAAGCTATAGAAGTAATGCAAAAGGGTTCCTTTGAATTGAGATGCTGGGCTTACAGTGGAATTGAAGGAAGTATAGATCAGAATGTACTTGGCCTGAAATGGGACACTCATGCAGATGAACTTTATTGTGCTGGCTGTAAAAGGACTTCAGAAAAGGTCCTTTCAAAGAGAAAGCTTCTCTCTATAGTTAACAGCATATACGATCCTATTGGATTTACGTCACCTGCAACTCTTCTTCCAAAATTATTGCTTCAAGAAGCTTGGAAAAACAAGATAGGCTGGGACGACGATCTGCCTCTAAATATTCAACATAGATATCAACACTGGGTGAAGCATATTGATCTCATAGAACAGTGCAGAATACCTCGTCGATTAATGCTAGGAACTCTTGAGAATACAAGCCTGCATGTCTTTACCGATGCTTCCGCAGATGCATACGCTTGCTGTGTATACTTACGCTCTGAAGAAGAAACGGGAACCTCTGTCCAGTTAATAACTGCCAAAGCCAGAGTAGCCCCGATGAAAAGACCGACGATTCCACGCTTAGAGTTGCTTGGAGCTACAATGGGTGCAAGAATAGCAAGTACCGTTTTAGAAGCAATACAGCAACCTTTGAAAATTTCCTTTTGGGTCGATTCAATGGTTGTCCTAAGTTGGATAACGAAAGGAGAACCGTGGAATACTTTCGTCGGTAACCGGGTTAAAGAAATACGTCAACTTACAAATGTCGATAGTTGGAGATTTGTACCAGGATCTATGAATCCGGCCGACTTGCCTTCGCGTTCTTGTAATTGGAAGGAGCTGATAGATAGTCGATGGTGGGAGGGTCCCACTTGGCTAAAAGAAACAGAAAATACCTGGCCAAATACTGAGATTACGATGCCTGAAGAAGCTTTAGTTGAAAGAAAGAAAATTGTTATCTGCAGCACGAATATTAACTTACAGGAAAACTTCAGCAAGAAGTTTCTATACTTTTCTAAGTACAGCAAAGTTATAAGAATGGTAGCTTGGATGCTGAGATTTATAAATAATGCTAGGAATAAGTCCACCCGAGTTATCTCCGAGTTAACATGTGAAGAAATACAGAAGGCAGAACTCGCCGTCATTAAATTGGTACAAACAGAACTGCATGCTGAATTGAAGGAAAATTACTCGAAGTCTATACGATTTTCCGAAGAGTCTGGAGTTTTAAAAGTTGAAACTAAGTTAGTTTTGGGTGAAGACCCAGAAGATTTTCAAAAACCAACCGTACTACCAGATCATCCCATCGTGAGACTGTACATCGAATACGTTCATAAAGCTTTGATGCATAGTGGTGTTCAGACAACTCTGAATCATATTCGAGAGCTCTACTGGATTCCTCGCGGTCGGAGGGTTGTTAGAGAGGTTATAAGCAAGTGTGTGATCTGCAAGCGACATTCAAGCAAGCCAGTACAGCCGAATACAGCGCCTCTGCCCATTGATAGAACAAAACGCATTTCTGCATTCCAAGTCACTGGTGTAGATTTGGCGGGACCTTTACACTTACGTCAGGGTACCAAGGCATGGATTGTTTTGTTCACATGTGCTGTATATAGAGCCATTCACCTAGAACTCGTCACGTCATTGTCAGCTGAAGCATTCCGGCAAGCAATGAGAAGATTCTTCGCTAGAAGAGGGAGATGCTCTGTAATGTATTCTGACAATGGGTCAAATTTTACTGGAACAGCACGAGCCCTTCAATCATTGAATTGGGAGGAAATACAATCTGAATGTGCCTTGCAAAACATCAAATGGCATTTTAGCCCACCCACCGCGCCATGGTACGGTGGTTGGTAGGAGAGAATGGTACGTAGTATTAAACAAATTTTACGAAAGTGCTTGGGAAAGGCTTGCGTGACATACGAAGAGATGCTCACGGTGTTGTGCGAAGCAGAAAGTGTCATTAATGAGAGACCACTCACCTATATCTCGGACGATCCGAATGAAATGACACCTGTAACTCCAGCTCATTTCATACAAGACATAAGAGGATCAGAAACACATGACTTGGACATCCTTGACTCCCAGCATTTATTAAAAAGAGTGCGTTATGTACAAAGTTTGCGCGATAATTTTCGAAAACGCTTCCAGAAGGAATATTTAGGTGAACTTGTACGTAATCCAAAATCTAGATCAAAACAGCAGGAAATTTCGGTGGGAGAAATAGTTCTCATAGGATGTGAGGACACTAAGAGATTGAACTGGCCATTAGGTCGTGTTGTTGAACTGTATCCTGGCAGGGATGGTATCCAAAGAATTGCCAAACTACGAGTTGCTAATGGCTACCTCGTTAGACCTTTGCAGAGGCTGTATCCTCTCGAAATGTCAATCAGTGATTTGCCATCAGACCTAGCAGCAAATGGAAAGGAGGTAGCAGCTAATATCGATTCAGGGTACTTGGAGTCCACAGCAGCTTCTATTCCAAAAACCCTCAACCCTAACGCTGAGATTTTCATTCCCATGACCGAGGTACCTCAACCAGTGAAACAAACCCGCAGTGGTCGACGAATATTCCCTCCACAACGTTTGGACTTGTAGACATCAATTAGTTTTTTTTCGTACTGTGACTTTAAAATTGTGTTAAATATTATTTGCATTATTCATTATTGTCTTTCATTTTTGTTATATTTTGAAATTATTTATTATGTATTTTATTTTATTGTAGTTTTGTATTGCGTCCAGCTTTATTTGCAATACAAAAGGTGGGAGTATGTTGAAACTCATTTGATATTTTGGCAACACTGTTTTTACTATAGTTATGTTTAGTGAACCTGGCAACGGAAAATGTTTTAGAATTACTTTCTTTTGAATTGTCGTTGTTATACGTCCTACGGTTCTAAGCTAATTATATACGATTATTATACGTTTTAAGTTGCTCAATATGTTTAAGAATTATATCCTGTGTATGTCATGTCGTCTACAATAAATTGTATACCCGGGATTTACGAAGTTTTATTTGAGTAACAACACCTATCTCTAGCAATGGAGATTGGCGCTTAACCGGAAATATGGCTCGCTACTTCCGGTCTACGTCAGTGGTTTGTTTGTTTATTTAGGATATTTGGTGAATAGCATTGACTGATGTCATTATTGGTCATGTGATCAATATACCGGTAGCTACCGGTTATGCAGTGCAAACATACCCATGTCATACCACTCCAACTGCTTCGAGCTCCAATCAGTTTAACTGTTTAACTGTAACTGTGGATTTTGTTTGGTTTTGCAGGGTCGAGCGTGAAATTGGAAACACAAGTTCATTACATAAGCTGTTATGTAAAGTAAATACAAGTAAATATTCTTTAAAAATTTTCCTGTATTAAAAGAGAACAAACCACGTCAAAGATAAATCTTTCTTCTGAGGTAAGCATGAATTTCCACTTCTATTTCCATCAATTCATTTAAAATGGGTAATGTGCTTTGAACTTTCAAAATTTCTGTTTAGGGTTGCTAAACTAAATTCATTTGAGAAAAGAGAAGTTGGGAATATACAATTCAAGTTACAATTCAGTAATCCTGTTACTAAAATAATTGTTTATCTTTTCCATTCATCTGTTGCTTTTCTGTTACATATTTTCGGGATTTTTTATTTTGATATTACAAATTGTTGAAGAATTGAAATTGTAAAACTACTCTTTCATTTGTTTTCTTTTTCATTTTATTTGCACCCTTGTGCAAATTAATTGAAACAAACTCGAAAAACTGAGAAATCTAAGGACAAATGCTATTTTATTTAAATTGTATTCAACAGTAAAAGATTTTAGTATATAATATGACTGCCACAACACTTAATAAACATTTGGTCATGATTTGGCATAGAATCCACCGACTTTTTACAATAATATGTGTTCTTGTACTGGACATGAAATAGCGCAGTGATGAGCTTCTCTTCTCCCTAGTTGAACAGCCCTTATGAAATTGGCAGTAGGTGACTCTTGCATATAGCTTAAAGATTCTCGATTGGATTGATTTCCAATGTCTCAGGGTGCGTTCATGAAGTCAAACTCATTAAACGAGTGAAGCGAGTTAACCGAGCAAGGCGTTCAAGAAGAGAACAAATTAACTAACTGGTCGTTTAGAAAGTGTAGTTTCATGTTCAGTTAGTGTCATGGTCGGTTAGTTTCATGAAGCAAAATTCTTAACGAAGCTCACGAAGGAAAAGGGTGGCTTGCTCGCCAATGCAAACTACAATGTTTATGTTTATAAATGCAATATGGTGTGCAGTTCATATTCAAAGAGTTATGAGTTTATTGTTGAGGAGATGAAATCTTATAGCGAGAAAACGTCAGTTTTTGCAGGATTGAGAAAATTTCAATAAAAGAAATTGAAATAAATACTTCACACTTTAGTGATTTATTTGTTCTAGACAACCGATGATAAACAACAACAACAACAAATATATATATATATATATATATATATATATATATATATAATGCATTTTGAATTTTAAGATCCTTTATAAATTCATAGTACTTTACTTTTAGTCAAATATTTTAAATACATCAATGCCCACTATTTCCAAGGTCTTAACGGGAAAATTTAAAATTAAAAACAAATTTTGCATTTTACTATAATTGATCAAAAAAATAATTCAAGGTACTTTGCTTATATCAGGTCATATCTGATTTTATAGAAGTTAGTAGATTTATAACAGGGTTGGCAGGTTTCTGCCAAGGCGGTAAAAACCACTGGTAGAAACCGGTTAAAACCGGCATGGCAAAAACCCCTTTCTGCCACATTTATGGGAGAAACTCAAAAAATGACATAAATGCAATTCCTGACATACAACAGAAAATTTATAAGAAAAATAATTAAATATTAACCCAAATACAATTTATTTACAACACTATCACCATTCAAAATCAAATTTTTACATTGTTTTCACACTGCAGCAGCCTGTAACAAAATACAAGTTTTGACGCTGTTTCTAAACCTAAACACTTTCTCAATTTGTTGTGCACAAAGGAGAAATTTGAGAAGATTCTTTCAATCCCAGCAGAACTAGCTGGCATTATCATCAAAGAACAAGCAAGATTCACAAAACTTTCATCTATAGCACATTTTTTCAAATTGAACCACCATGCAGTAGCTGGCGTAGTTGTTATAACTTGATTGGAAAAATAGGTTTCGGGAAAAGGGGCCAAGCTATGGTATAAGGTACATAATCAGGGTTAATATTTGTGAGTAAAGTTCGGGCACTTTCTTCTTGATTACATTATAAATTTACTCCCAAATACTTTGGATGGAGCATATAGGCTAGTAAATGATTATCAGTAACTGCTTGATTAAATCTGTGCATCACTTCCTTCTCAAAAGCACACATAAGAGAGTCTTTTGTTAAATAAATCCAAACATTGCAAGCATCTGCAATTGAGCAGTTCTCTTTTTGAACTGAATCCAGAGCAATAGTAACAGGTTTTATCTGCAGCAGCAAGTGTTTAACTTCTTTGTGAATCATCTGATTATTTATAATCTGAACAATACCTTTGTCATGAATATCATCTTCATATTCTTCTAGTATTTGTAAATAATATGGGCGATTCTTCATAAACAACTCTAAGCAGTCCACCTAGCTATTCAACCATGTATTACAAGGTGTATGTGGTTTTACAGCTTTTGGGTAGTCCTTTAGCCAAGCTCCTTGCCTGTGATGGTTTCTGAAATATTTCTGGACTGAAACCACATGTTTAATAAGAGAATCTGGTATGATATCCAGTCCAAGAAGATTTAAGTAATGAGCTGAACACCCATAAGTTGTAACAGATGGCATTTCTTCTTCAATAATTTTCCTCATTAACTCCATCTTGTGTTCATTATCAGTTACTAAAGATAATACTTTGCAGTCATATTTCGTTTCAAGCTCTATTATTGCATTTTTCGCTAAATCAGCACAGTAAGTTGCAGCAGCAGGAGCTCTTTGAGAATAGCTTTATTCAATTATATTAAGTGTAAAATGACAAGTTTCTGAATTTTAGAGTTTAATGAAATAAAAAAAAATCTGTATTTATTTAAATATCTATATATATAATTCTCTTACGTGCCGGCAAATGAAGGGGTGAATTTCTAAACCTCTGTTGGCAACACTTTGCCGATAAATCATGTAAACAAACTTCTACGTTGTTTTGAAATCTTGAATCACAGAATACTCAACGAACTTTTTTTTTTTTTGAGATGAGTTTGAGTCGGGCTGTGGCCCATTTCAACCTTAATCAGCAAAGAAAAGCTCAAAGAAGGCAGGAAACCGTTCTTGAATCCAATTTAAGACGAGCCATTTCCAGAGTTGTATTCTCTGATTCGCTGCCGATAATTTTTAGCGGCTGGGGAATTTTCAGTCAGCAGTTCCTTCAACAGATCAGGTGCGTCACACAATGCCGGTAACCGCACCTTTCCGTCATGGCAACATTTAGTATATTTATTTGCAGTATTACGCTCTTTCTGCCAATAAAGAGCACCACAAAATTCGCATTCTTCACACATTGCTCCACAATCATGTTCATCGGCAATGTTGTTTTGAACGCGTAGGCGCTTTGAGCGTCGTCTATTCTCTGCTTCAGTACGACAGTTCAGTTCAAAATGAATAACCGAGAAAGAATTTACTTTATTCCTTTTATTCTCAGCTGAAAGGTTTCGCCAAATTTGTTTAGGGTTATAGTAGTTTTAGTATTGTGCAAGCAAAGTAGCCTTGGCGAGTTTTCGCGTTTTTAGTTAAACCATTTTTTGTTCGTGACGTGGCAAGGATTCAGAATAACAACAAGAAGGACAAACGTTTGAGAAAATATGTTTGGTGCTCTCTGAGCCTGTTTTTAGTCATGGCCAGCTCTATGTGGCATTATCAAGAACAAGATCTTTTGAAGCAGTGTCAGTTGTGGCTCCCAAACGGGACATTTTTAATTGTGTATATGAGGAAGTTTTCTCAGATTAGAATATATAAGAGTGTAAATATGTAAATATATATAAGAGTGTAAATAATGTAAATACATCCCTCGGGGGAGCCTGTAACCCCTAGAGGGCGCGTCCCCAGGTGGCGGATAGGGGAATGCCTTCATTGGTTTTCCAATGGGTGGTAGAAGGGAAATAAAATACCTTCCGCGGACCAACAGGTAGAAGTGCAATCTCTCCAAAGCAATGACAGACACTTTTGTATCTATAATGGTAAAGTTGTGCACATTGCCAAGGCAGTCATCTTACATACAGCAAAGTTAAACTGTCGAAAATCTGGCTAAAGCAGACAAATTAACATTATGAACGTAATTTTCATATTGGTTAAATGGATGGTGACCTAAATGCAATTACCAACTTTAATTTTTACGGAAAATTTTAGCTAGGCTAATGTATTGGCATACAGCGAGCGAGCGAAGCGAGCATGGATCGCGAAGCGATCCACAGGGAACTGCGTAAGCAGTTCCGGGGGTTGGCGAGCGATAGCGAGCAGGGGGCGATAGCCCCCTAGTTTGATATATTACACTTTATATCTTGAATACAAACAAAATAATTATAAACAAACTGAAAAATTTGTTACTTACAACATTACAAGGCTAAAATTTCTAACACATAGCAATTTCAACTGTGATACATTTTACTTTGCTTTGGAAATGTCAGTCTTGTTATTTAACATATTTTTACACTAATTATTAAATAGCTATTATATTAAGTTTTTGAAATGACGAAATGGGGTTATATTTTTTATTTTACTTAATTTATTTTACTGTCATTAAGTAATATTACTAGAGCTATTAAAAACTTTTTCTAGTTTTTGCCAGTTTCTGCCGGTTTTTACCGGTTATAACCAGTTTCTGCCACTGGCAGGGCAAAAACCAGTTTCTGCCGGCAAAAAGCCAACCCTGATTTATAGTGACGTTTTATATGTAAAAGGCATCTGCCTGACTTATTTTCCGCATATACCAGGGGATACACCAATTTAAGAGTAAACAAGAGACTTTTTTATGTTTTTTTTTTCAGATTTTTTTAGAAATTAACAGAATTTGCAAAGAGTCACAGAAAATAGAATGTGTGAACAGGTTTCTTTCCCCTTTTTTCATTGTTTTAAGAAATGTGTACTTTGTTGTTCTATGCAAAGAAACAATGATGGAATCTGAAAAATTATCTTAATTAAATTGGAATTAAGTTGAAAGGAATCACTTGACCATTTGTTTTCTTTTTTTTATTCAAAAGAAGAATCCTCTAGTCTTTTTTTTTTCATCACTATCTTCAAAAACCGTAGGTATAATCCGCAAAAGCAATGGTCTGCTTCCAAACGTCCGCCATCTTTACTTTTAACTGAGTGTTAAAAAAGTGCACACAGTTAAGAAGAAAACGATGAGCTAACGTTCGTTGAGCCAGTGAGTTTCGTGAGACTTTGAACCCTTGATGTGGTTCTTGAGGAACACGAATTTTTTGACCTTATTGGATGTATGGAAGGGGCTAAAAGCATGCCCACTAGAGGTGGGGGGGGGGGGGGGGGGAGACATGGTTCAGAGTTCAGCAATGAAATTTTATAAGGTGTTTTGGGGGTACTTTTCTTCATGGGGTGTTTTGGGGGAAAGGTTGCCTTTTTTCTTGGGGGGGGGGGGGTGGCCTTGTATAATTTTAGCAAATACTTGCAGTGGAAACAAAAAATGTTTTGTTCTATTCAAAGTTAGGGGAGGGGTGAGGGACAACAGACTTATTTCCCCATACATAACATCCTGTTATAAAATTTTAGCTTTTTCTTGACCTTGTTTTGGTTTTATATTTAATTTTATAACATACTAAGCCAAGACTGGGAAGTTGGCTTGCAAAACGGAGAAACTGTTTGGTTTTAAATGAATCTTTGTTCTCACAAAAATGTATGAATGTATTCCACTTTTAAGACAATATTTCATAACATTTGCTTTGAAGAAGGGGGGGGGGGGCATGAGCTCTGCAGTTAAAGTATAAAACTAGTGTGGTTGTTAACCATCATTTACTCCAAAAATTTCTATTTCACAGAGTAAAAATTTTATCTCCATGTGTGGCTTATTTCTTTTGATCTTTGGTAAAAAAAAAGAAATTATCCATAATAAACATACATTTTATGATAAGCTAACAGAAGTATCACTTCTCATTTTAATTTTTATGCCTCCATTCTGACCCCTGAAAAAAATGGAATGGCAACCCTACATTTATGCATTTTTCTTTCCCAACAGAAAGCCTTAAATGCTGAGTTAAAAGTAAATTATGAACAGACTTTGTTATTATTATTAATATTTTTTAGATAATTATGCTTTTAACTCGCCAGATTTGTAAAATAATACCTAGGAATAAAAATTTGTTGATCTGTAACTTTTATTTGTCATTTTTATTTTCCTTTCAAGTAAAAAGATTTGAAAAATAGTTGTAAACTTGAATTAAGTAGCCTTTTTTTACTGCAAAATTTTTAGATTGCTACTTAGGCTGTATAGATTTTAGAATTGATCAAATCACTGTATACAGTAAAACCTGTCTACAACGATACTGCCGGGATCTGAAAAAGTATTGTTATAGACAGGTTATCGTTATAGACAGTTTGGTTATTCATGCAGACATTTTTCTGCGACCAAGGAAAATATCGTTAAGACAGGTTCATTGTTATTGACAGTATCGTTATACACAGGTTTTACTGTATTGTAAAAAGTACATGCTAAGGTTGCATGAAGTTATCCTAAATGGAATTTTAAAAAGTAATTTACTATATGTTTTTCAGATGGTTGCCTGTGTATTTTCATGTGCCACTCGAAACTTTTTTAGCAGAAGTGCTTTCTGCCACTCCTTGAAATATTTTCAGTGTACTGCTAGTTTTTCATCGAATGCTACCGTAAATCCCAGAGAAATTGAAAAATTTACTACTAAAGCAAATGAATGGTGGGATAAAGAACTTGTACTGCTTCATTCTATGAACTCGGTCCGAGTTCCCTTTATTCGGGATGGTCTCCTTTCAATGTCTGGGATGCCAAAGAAAACAGCCCATCCCTTGAAAGGTTATTCCATTATTGATGTAGGTTGTGGCGGTGGAATTCTATCTGAACCTCTTGCCAGATTGGGTGCAAACGTTACAGGTCTTGATCCTGGACACCAAAATATCGAGAAAGCTATTGAACATGCATCACTTGATGAGAAACTGAAAGACAAACTAACTTATGTGTGTGATACTGTTGAAAACCATATTTCTTCACCATCTAAATATGATGCAGTAGTTTGTAGTGAAGTAGTAGAACATGTGGATAACCTTGAAATGTTCGTTTCACATTGTGTTGAAATAACGAAAGATGGGGGCTCATTGTTTTTTACTACAATTAATCGGACTGCTCTGTCATATTTGCTCTCAATAGTATTTGGTGAATATATTACAGGTTTAATACCTAGGGGAACTCATGATTGGAATAAATTTGTACAACCAAAAGAATTATGTCACATTTTGGAATCTCTTAATTGCCGTGTTGTGTCAGTTCAAGGATTTATGTATAATCCTGTTACAAAAAGCTTTGGGTGGTGTCCTAATACTAGTAATTCTTATGCATTACATGCTGTAAAGTAGTTCCTTAACAGTGTCTAGCTTACAAAATGTGTTGAGGCGTTAGTTAACGTAAGTTTAGAAATTGTTTAGCTGCTTGCATTACAGCAATGCCTGTATAGCATTTTTCTACATTATATAGTAAAAGAAAACTATTTACTTCTCCTTTTCAGTCAATATTCAAACAATGAAATAGTTTGTTTCAAGAAGGAAATAACTTAATTATGCAGAGTGGTGACAGATCATCAGGGAAAAGTCAGGGAACTTTATTAATCAGGGAAATGTCAGGGAATTTTGAAAAAATAACAAAAAATCAGGGAAAATTGATTTTATGAAGAAATTTTTTTTTTTTGCTTTACAAAATTAAGTACTCTAATTCTCTACGCATTTTCCGCCAATTAGCTGTTCAAAAAAAAAAAAAAGTAAAATTAATGAGGTGCGATTATACACTGCCGCATATTTGTGCATCTTTTTTCCTCAACGTCAAAGTATTGAACCTTACTTATTAACCACAGGATGAACTTCCTAAGATTGCTTCTGTGTCTGTTAGGTTGTTTATTTTACCTAGCTTGAAATTTCCCTTTACGCTTTCAATGCTACGTAAAATAAACAACAACACAGGCAAAGAGGAAGCCTTCATTAATGCCTTAGCTCCTTTGCCTTTATTCCATTGTCTCGAAGTAATTAGCGTACTGTAATCACGACTTCAAGAAGAAATCTTTGGTTTTTGAAGTAATGCTATAAAAGCTTAAAAGTTATTACTTAGTGTTTTTAATTTAATTGCTAAAATTGAGCTTTCAATTAAAAATAACTTTGTTTTTTGCCGTTATACTATTTGTTGTCACCGCAGATTATAAAGATTTTCTTTTCTTCAGACTTAAGAGTGATTCTTTAATTTTATAACCAAGTTGTATTCTTCTTTTATATATTTTGAAATTAACTAATTGCTTTTTTTTCTTGCATTTCAAAGTTGTTTGATACAAAAGCAATCTAAGATTTTTTTTCGTTACGTACTGAAATCATTTGAAATAGAGTTAACTTGTGTACTTAAGTAAATATCTTTATTTTTTAATTGTTGAAATGCTGTATTCATTCATTAAAACCTATGTTCTTGATTAGAGAAAAGCTCCCTATGAATGGATGTCAAATGGTTTCATCTGTTTTGCATAAATATGTCAATTAGTTATATAAGAATAACTACATTACTTCTGTTCTTTCACTATTACTTGTTATTCTTACAACAATTATTATACTGTTTTAAAACTTAGTTCAAAATAATTTCAATTACTTTTTAGTTCTATCATAAATACACATATGTTTTTAAGAGTAATTGTAATAGTTTTTTTAAAATTCTTATTCTAAGTGGTTTCTCGAAGTAAAGTATTTTTTTTTTTAAATTTTCTATAATCTTTCCATTGTAGAAAAATTTAATATAGTGTTTTGTAGGTTTTTTTCCCAAAAAATAACTTGATATGTTTTTTTAACAATTTTATTTAAAAGTAGCATTTTTTAAAAATATATCTTTAGTTCAACAACTTTACACAACTTAAAAGTTTAAAATACTGCATTTTATACAGATATACAATGGATTTCAAGTAGAGCAAAGAAAGAAAACCATTATCATTGGTAACGTAAATCAGGGAAATTTGCTGAACTTAATCAGGGAAAAGTCAGGGAACTTTTTTTCACAGTTCCTGTCGCCACCCTGTTATGGGTGATGATTATAAATTGTATTATACATTAATCATTTCCTATGTTTATCTAATTAATAGCTGACATATATTAGAAAAAAAGGCATCCACATTATATTTTGCTTTACAATTAATTTTCTTTTTTTAATCTTTTGTCTGCAGCTTTGGTGATGTTTGTTGAAAAATTCTTTCTGCCAAATTGATCATTAATAAATAGGATTTATAAATTTTTTCTTCCTGTCATGATAATTGTACTTGCATGTGCATTTTTTGTTTCACGTGGAAAAAATTATACAATGGCTGTATAGTAGTAGAAATATGCATATGCAATCAGACTATTGATTGCTTACATCACTGATATGGATTTTAATTTTTTTTTTCTTGTTTTTACCAATCACTTGTTTCAATTTTTCCTTTAAATTAATTCTGATTATCTCAGTATTATCAACTTGTTTGTGATTTAAAATATAATCAATAAAATAGTTTAAAATATTCATGTCTTGTATTTCATTTTTTTTAAATCAAACATGAAAAAGGAGTTTATATTATCATCTACGGTGTTTGGGTGTTTTTGGTGATTTTATTTAAAAAAAAGATAGGTGATCTAACTTAAGTCTTGTATCTTTGTCAGACTATATTTGTTCTTTAGCAAAAACATAAAAGTAGAAAATAAGTATTTTCATTTTCATGTAAGTCAGCAAGGTTTACTGTAATTTTCTTTTGTCAACTAAATGGTTCAGTATCAGGCCCGGATCTACGTGCTAAAGGGGCACGTGGCTCTCAGAGGTGTAAGAAACTAGTCGACCATTAGGGGCCCTGCTGATTGTTTGCTGGGTAGCTCAAAATTTACAGATTTGGACCTGTTCGACGGTATGAAATGAAACTGATTTTTTAATAATTTGTTGTCACTAATCAACTATATAGTAATTTTGCTAACTATTGTGAATGAAAGCTACTCTTAAAATAATGTAAAATTCATTCAGCCTTAAGTATACTTAATTTCAGATAATTTCATTTGATTATAATATTCAAGAGCTTTTTCTCATTCTTCTAACAATAGCTGCATCTAGAGATTGTAGCTATCCAAACTAAAAATTAACCAATTTTGTAACATTAAAAATGAAAATAATGGAAAATGTTTGAAAACATCTCAAACAAGATCGTCATATCCAGGACTTCTGAAACTCAAAACGAAAGCCAGTAAAACATATTTGCCTCTCCCTACCATTACCAATTTTCCTTTCAAACTGATGTTACTATTTAAAAATTAAAATTCTATGCACAAAATTTTACATGAAAATTTAGGTGAAAAATTTGATGTCTGTAAACTTTTAAAAGTATTTACGTCTTTTGTATTTTTTGAAGTTTGGTGTGCTTAATCTACCGAAGGGGCTACTGAGTGCATAAAGATTATATGAATAGCTTGCAATGGATAATGAAATAACTATAACAAGAGCAAAATTATTTTTAACGCAATAACAATGAACTAACTTGATATCTAACCTATTTTCACATTGTATTAATCTACTTGATAAATTAAATTTTCAGATTGAGAAGTACTATCAGCAAAGTTATTTAACCCAGTATTTTGACCTTTGAAAAAACACAGAAAAGTAAATCTTAGAATTTTTTAAGTTCATCAAAATTGAAAAAGCATATAAAAAGTCAGAACTGTTTGAATACTCCTGGAAGTGTTAGTTGGGTTTTAAGGTCAAACAGGTTTTGCTTTTAAACGAAAGGGAGTCTGTAGTATCAGTTCAGCCTATGAGGGACATGGAGCCAAATCAGGTCATTTCGAACAGTTACTGTACATGGTCGATTGAAACTAAACAATAACATTAACCATGCTTTATTTGAAATACTAATCGAACCCTTTACATGTTTTACTGTTTTAATTTGAGGTTTTATTTGATTCTCTTTTCTTCTCTTTAGAACCATTCTTCTTCACTTGCTGTAAATAATAAACTAACTATCTGAACTAAAAGATTGATAGTACATGAAACAAGAAATATATAATCTTTTATAAATGGCTTGTTTATTAGTATCAATTGTCCTTGAAGTAGCAACAAGGGCAACCATCTCTTTTGTTTTTGATAATATTTTCTCCCTTGATAATTCCATCTTCTCCTTACTTTTTTTTCCCCAATCATTTCATTTTTCTTCTAAAAGTCAAAATCTTTTGGGGGGGGGGGGGCTAATTAAAACTACTGGTGCTCTGTTATTTTTGTGTCTTCAATGCCCCAGTTCATCTATTATTTTGTTATTTTGTTGCAATTTTTACAACATCAATGTGCTACCTGGCAGCAGATAAACCCAAACCCTATATAGACGTAAGTTAGATAGTTAAAAAAATGTAGTCCCTAACATTATTTGATTATTTGGTATCAAAATAAAACAAAATGACCTTTGCCCCCCCCCCCCCCCGGCGGACCACCGAGTGATTGATACCCCCCTAGTTATGTCACTGATGAGTTACCTAACCCCTTGAGCCCTCAGCTTTCAACACATACTTTTGAAATGGCATTATTTACATGGTGCTTAATGTACTGTGTCGTAATGCTGTTTTGGAACTTGGGCCAAAGAAAATGTTACAAATGTTATAATATAAGTATTCAATGCTTCCATGGTCTTTAGAAGCTGCCTAATTTTTATATTTGTAATTAAGAGCCCTTAACACTAGAATGACTGAAATTTTCTGTATACCTAGAAAGACTCAAGGGGCCTGTGTGGCCTCTACCCATTGTTTGGGTGAATTCTTTCAAAAATTTTTCCTGAGTGAGTTCACATGCCCGATGCACCTTCTTATATGACAAAATAAAAACTTAGGACATTAATTTTTTCAGCTTTTCTGTCTTTACTTGCCAAAAGGTATAACTAGTTTAACTTTGCAAGAGCAATGGCCGCGGTTTGGCTGGTAAGCAATCGGTACTGTTTGTAGCATTTGGATATCCAACCGGCTGCATAAAGAGAAAGTTACTGGTTAAACTAGAGTGAATAAAATTTATTTTATGCTACAACAGGTAGGTGAAAGGAAAAAAAAAATTATTTTTAAAAAAATTATAGCCTTTTTTGGCTAAAGGGCCACTGTGGCCCCTCCCATCTTTCTAGGTGTAAGGATTAATATTAACAATAAGGGCTGATTGATCATGAAATGAAAACCCCACATTGACATTTGAATCGTTTATTTCAGAAACCACCTAAGTGCGTTTTTTTCAACTTTCGGAAAACTAAAAGAAATTGTTTTGCAGCTTAAGTATAGGTCTAGTCTCCTTAAAATATTTTTTTTTACCAAATTAAAAACATGCTATTGGAATAATCAATGTATTTAAAAAAGTTTTTGAGTTATAAATTTTTGAAAAGATTGCACTTAGGTGGTTTCTGCAATAAATGAATGTATCCAAAGTGATTTTTTAAAATTTATTTTTGAAATTAAGTCAAACCATTAATTTTTACCTGTTTTGTTATCAAAGGTAAGTAACAGACACACTTAAGTGTAAAAAAAGAGTGTTTTTACTATGCCTAAATCAAAAAATACAAGTAGACTACAGGTTACAGTATGTCTATATGCAAAGTATGTGACCGTATTTACTTATTCAGCTTCTGGCAACTCCTTGTCACCTTGTCAGTTGTTGGCCATTGGACATAGTGTCCTAGAAGGGTTCATATCCAACAGTGTATTTCATCAACTTTTTTTACATTGTCTATCTTTTTTTTTCTTTTTTTTTTTGTTTGGGACCTAAAATCAAAAATCTCACTGTGCAAAACCCGATAAATTTAAAAATTTGTTTACATCATTCAGCAGGGCTTTGCTGGGAACTTCTTTTCCTTTGTATGAGACTTAATGCAGTCCTTTGAGCCTAGCGTTCCGAATAATGTTCCATTTGTATTTTTCTTAGGTTCATCATCTGAACTATCCGACATGGCTCAGTAGCTATATATAATGTAATAATAAACAACAAAATAACACCTAATTTTCACCAAAAGCTCATGAAAACTAACCACTCAGTGTTAGATAACCTTTGAATCAAACAAAACAGCAAGTCACAAAACAGGTGAGGCCAACCGTCATGAGTGAAATTTGCCACAGAAAGAACCTAAGCCACAGCGCTTGGGTTCTTTCTGAAATAAACGGATTATTTTCAAGGCAGCCAAAAGGCATTGCTGATATTGAAGGTTGTTATTTCTGTACTAAAAGATGTATTTACTTTTAAATTGTACAGTACCACCAAAAACACATTTTTAAAATTTTGTCCCTTAGGTGGTTTCTGAAATAAAGGATTCAATTACAGGTTCTTTGAAATATTTAGATTCATCATCTAGCCAAATCTCAACATGGTCACTATTCTAATTGAGACATTACATGCTCAGAAGTCACAACTGTGATCTTACAGGATAGATGGGTAGACTAGAGATGTTGCAGAACAGATCTATCTCTCTATCTGAATGCTTAGCCTTCAAATTTTCACCATAATTTAAAGTTCGCTGCAGTTTGGACCTCAAAAAGAAAATAGCTCTCATTATTTTATAGAAAGATATCAGGTTTAAGAACTCTGCTTTTTTGAAAGGGGATGTCAGCTTTAAGGAACTTTACCTTACTGTTACAAAAAATTATTTTCATCAAATATTTCTCACTTCAAAAACAACATTTACCATGGTCTCTGTGCTCATGTATTACTACTGTGCTAAACACAACATTTAATCTAAATAAATTAAAAAAGTAAAATTTAAATTTTATACTTTATTGCATACTATTTTTGCCTTTATTAAAATTTTCTCCTCTTATGAAACAGTACTCTGCAGAATATGGGGAAACGATACTATTGTGACTACTGTGAACGCTCATTTGCTGATGGTGCTGAAAATCGTAAGAAGCATCTGGCAAGTGTTCATCATCAAAAACTAAGGGCAGCACACTATGAGCAATTCAAAGGTAACTTTGAAACATTGTATAGTTTTTATATTTTAATGAGCTCCTTGATCTAAATTTTGAGTTATGTGCAATTTTTTTGCTACTACTTATTTTTTTTGTAGCATTTTTACTTGTTAGAGTTATTATATTTTAAGATACATATAGATAAATCGAATATTTAGATACACTGAAACCTGTTTTCATGCGGTGTATAGGGACGCATACAAAAAATCGCATTAAAAAAATTGTTGAAAACTTCACGAGTAGCTTTTAAAAGTTTTCGCAACGCAGTTTAAAAATATTTTTTGTACGGAGGATAGGGACTGCATTTGCTTGCTTTTATCTTATTTCTATTGCATATTGTTAATCTGTTTAGCACAAAAAAAATATATTACACTACCTTGTTTATTTTTTGTTTTCTGCCCCACTTGAAGTTAAAATTAAGTTGTCAAGAGAAATCTTTAGTTTTTTTTAAACTTAAAATAACCGATTCTTACAAAGTTTAAACAATACTAAAAATTTACAATGAAGTGCTAAAATATCAGAGACTTTAAAGTTGCAATGAAGTGCCTTAAATAATTGAATTGTTCTAGAATTCTTGAAAATAATTATAGATATGTCTGAAAATCCTAAGCAAAGTGTGCTCCAATTTTATTTCTTAGCAAGTGCATAAACTATGAAGTGTCCAAACGGGCAGTATGTTATTCTCTTGTTAATAATTGTCTCTATTTTCTAAATCTGTACACCATTTCCTTTAAAGTATTTTTTACTATTGATCATTTTAGATTTAATTCATTGTTGTATTTGTCAGGGTATTGTAGGGGTGATTGAAAACTAATTGTACTGAACACCGATGTGAGCAAGTAACAATGCTTTGTCCTTTCTCTCCCCCCGCCCCTGCTCTTTCTCTCTGTCGACTCCTGTCATTGATTTGTGGAACCAAAAACTATTTTTACTGCATATTATCTTAATTTGCGAAAGAGTATATAACTTTTTTGAAGTTTTGTTTGTCCATTTTTGTAGTTCCATCGAACCCTTATAAGGCTTCAAAGTGCAGAATTTTATATCTATTTTTCAAAAACATGACTGCATGTATTAAAGGAAAAGAGTCTAAGATATTAAAGAAGAAAAGTAAAAAAAAATTCAAAAATTGCCTCTCGTCCCACCAAGAGAAAAGTTGTTCGGACTGCAAAAGGGGCTCCACACTTGAAATAGCTTTGGGCCCAGTTAAGTCTAAATCTGGCCCTGATCTTGGGATTTATTTAATTACAATTTGGAATAACTTTTCATTTGGTGTGGTAAAAATATAGTTGAAGGTTCCATGAGAAAAGAGAAAAGTTTTATTATGACATTTCAAATTAGATTCACATGTGTAGCAACTGCAGATGCACCGATTAGTTGGCAGTATTTGACCACATTGCAAGTATTTATAATCAGCCGGTTTTTGCCTATCAGTTGAAACATTGAGAAGCAAAGGGATGCAAGTGGCAAAATGAAAAATTTGGAGATAACCAGTACAAATTGTTGGGGAACCCCTCCTCTGTCTTGGGCAAGAGATAGTACTACAGTAGAAGACCATTATAACGCACACCTTGGGACCAGAGATTTTGCGTTATACAGGTTTTGGCGTTATATAGGTCATTTCACAAATTTTTAAACTAATATTCAAAATATATCTATATATTAGCACATCAGAATGAGTTTTATCTGTAGTGAGTATTAAAGCACTAATCATACAATGAGTCATTCACAAATAAATATGTTTTTTATTACAAGAAAGTGAAATATCCTGCACTTCTGCTAGTTTCATGGTTTGCATAACAGCTGCATTTTCAAGAACCATCTGGTATTTTCATTTTACTGTGAATGCTAATTTTCATTTAAAAGCTTTGAATTAAGATGAAAAGATGAAAAACTGATTAAAAATTTTATTTCCCTAACAATTTTTATGTTTGCAAGGCAAAACAGAGGGATTTTTTGAACTTCAAAACTTATTGTTTACTTCTGAAAAGTTGTGCATTTTATAGAGAATTGTCGTATACAGGTCGGCGTTATAAAGGTATTCTGCTGTAGTAGCCTTGGTAGGTGCTGCTGTATAGCATGATTTAGAAAAAAAAATCAATGAAAGCCTACCTAGGATGTTATCTTTAAAGTTGATTTACTCAAAACTTGAAAATGACCACTTACATTCCTTTACTTCCAACTGCCACAATAGGTCGGAAAATATTTTTTGATCAAAATTACTTTAATTATGCCTAATACAAGAAACTACAGTAAATGAATTTATAAACATTAAGTAAAAATATTTTTTTTATTCCTTAAAAAGAAAGGTTAGATGATTGTGAAATGGTTATATGCATGCTTGTCTTGGCTTTCCTCGCCTCCCCTCAATTTTTTGAGAGTATACTCCTTATTCCAACTTTTTTTTTCAGTTATTGTAGTCACTGTTTATAGCAGGGGTTCCCAAACTTTTCCACCCTTTGAAGAATTAGAATTTTGTGACGACACCCTGGTCTAGTTCTATTATACACGTTTTATTGTTACCATGGGCACTCGGCTACACAGGCGGCAAAAATTTCTGCAAAGAGGTTCACCAAAGCTTTTACCACGCTATGGCTAATGCTTGGAAAATTACGGGAGCTATGTCCAAAAATACTGCGAAGGTGGTAGATTTTTGAGCAATAAATTTCTTTGCTCTGTACTTAATCTTTTATTAATTTCAAAATGGAACTTACTTCCCAAACGACGCTC
The DNA here is from genome assembly GCF_026930045.1 of Uloborus diversus. NCBI lineage: Eukaryota > Metazoa > Arthropoda > Arachnida > Araneae > Uloboridae > Uloborus > Uloborus diversus. Next base: position 97,905,395 of record NC_072736.1, read on the forward strand.
GTCTAATTAATTTTCAATTGCATGAAAACTTAATTTGAAATGCTTTTACTTATTTGAAACTTTTCTTCCCATTGTTGTAGATGCTGCTACATTATTGGCAGAAAATAGGGCAAAGAAGCCATGCCGAAAATTTCATCAAACAGGTTTGTATTTTTTCGAATGCATATTTGTCATTTTATTGCCTTATTCCTCATTACTAATGTAGTTGCTTACTGCTTATGTTCTAGAAATAGTGTATTTGCTGTATAATGTGGGTTTAACCATTAAGTAAGTACAGTAGAACTTCAATCATCCAAACTCCTGTTATCCGAATCGCTTTCGGAATTGCGATTTGCAAAATAATGATTTTGTCTAAATGCATTCCCCTCTGCGAAACTAATAAACAGTTTACTTTGAGAGTGATATTCAGCAAGCAATGACTTTCATTTTAAGTACGGTGTGTACACATTGTACTAATGTAGAGTACTTCTAAGCGCACTTAACAAGTTAAAGTGTTGCCTTTTCATTTCATTAATTTAAAGCTCCCTTACTTCAAAAATAGTTTTTTTTTCTCCAATTTTCATTATACATTCAATAATTAATTTAAATAGCCCTTTTGTCAGATAAAATCAAATTACCTGAATTTTTGATTATTGGAATTGGGTATGGTCACAATTAATTTGGTAATTGGATTCCTACATAACTCTTTTAAGTGATTAAATTCATTTGGTATAAAAATAGTTTAATTTTTTATCTTTTTAACTATTTGAAGGACATAAAATGGTATAAAATAAAAATTACTTTTAAAGAGATATCAGGCAAAATTCATCATAGCTTTATTTGGATGTTTGCTATATCCAACCCTTATGGATATTCTCAACTGATTATCACAAATAAGGTTTAAACTTCAGTCTCTGAATGCTGTAAGGAGCTGTGTTTGGTATTTGCTTGAAAACTTAATGTATTGAAATGGTGTTCGTAACAAAAACTTTTTTGCACTCTGTAAAATTTTGTAAGAGTAATAAAGCCTGCTGTAGGAAAAATACAGAGATACAAGGGAGTTTCAAAAAGAAAAGTAACATGCCTGTGACGGTTCCCGAAAATCATCCACAATAATGACTTTTTTGTCTTGGAATGCAAGGACATGACATATGTTGCTTTCGTTAAGAGGCAAAGCAGCGGTTCCCAAAAATCATCCACAATCCCATTTAGAAAAAAAAAATCTAGGAATTACAAAACTATATGCAATGTAAATACAATATCTGTGTATCAAATATCAATATCTCTGTGGAGAAATAATCTGAATACAAAGATACTCATTACTTCTCTACAGAGTCACCATACTTATCGAGGCATTTGCTCCAGCGATACAACAAATCATCAAAACTGGAATGGAAAAAATGAGAGCAGATACAGAATTTTCAAAGACGGGGCGGTTGATTTTTTATTAACCTACGTATCTGGTTTATACATGCTTGGGGGGAGCGGCTGGCTCAAAATTTTTATTTACCAGAGAAAAGTCCAAACTCCTTTTTCCTAAAATCACCAAAAATCGGCTGAAATTGTATCTTTAAAATTTCAATTCTGAAACAATTTTTAAAAGGACATTCGAATTTGAAACCCATTTCTTTCCTTAACCTCGTCAAAGATGGTCTACATTTAAGTTTTAAGACTTCAATTTGGAACATTTTCCAGTCATGTATTTCAATCTTGAACAATGGTGCTCTCGCAATTGACCCAGCGTGGGGCAGCATTTACGGTTGACCACATATCCGTCAACTCAGCCATCTTTTATCTGACATTTTCTCATGTTAGTGGACACCCTGTTCCATTTACCAGCATTGTTTGAGAGCTCATATTGTCTTCGTTATCTTCAACGTGATTTTTATTCATATAGAAAATCTGCATACTCATTAGAGCTTTTGTTACCATACTTTTTGAAACACCAACATGCATTTTATTTCTTCATTGCCCTATTCATTATATATATTTTCTTATGTCAAGAAAGATTTAAAAAAAAATTAAACTCAAATTAAACTAAAAGTTAGTTTAGTTATGCTGTCTTAGCAGCTATTTATAAGTTTTTGCTTTTGAAATGCATCAAACTTTCTTCTGTTATTTTGTATAGAAATGTTGTGGTTTGACATTGCTGTTTATATATATTTTTTCCAGATGCTTCCCTATAAACTTTTTATCAATAGCAAACTTTATTCAAATTTTTAAAAAATAATTGTGTGATATTTATCAAACAGTAACGTGGAATTTTGGCTGAAATGGCTGATTTCCCTAACATGCGGTGAAAATTTTTATGCTGAAATTATAGTTATTATTATTATTATTTATTTATTATTATTTTTGTATTAGTTGGTATTTGTATATTTTTATTGAAAGAAAAATAATTTTTGTATGAATAAATTTAAAAGGAAATAATTAAGTGTGCTTGTATGGAGATGAGAGTATCATTACAATAGCCTTTCACTATATCACGCTTGTCAGGAAACAATAATAAAAAAAAAGTATCCAAATACCAGGCACATGCAGTGGCATTAGCGAACTTTGCCAATCACACTCAATTATTCTCCAGAATATGTTACCAATTTTCTTGCCTGGTTGTATTGATCAGTGTATTCCAGGCATAAGCATGCATGATGTCAAAGAAATGAAATTCTGTTTTTTAAACCTTAGAAAGAGCCATACCATATTTACATGCAACCATTTTAAGCAGCAGAATATAAATTTCTCCAATGTGCTTAAAAGAGTTTTAAAAAAAAACAAACTTTTTTTTTCACAGAAGAAATCTGACAGAAGTTAAGAAGTTTTAAATGGTTTATTTGTGACAAAACTGATCTACCTAAACAACTTATAAGGTAGTAAATACACTCTATCTGAAATTTTATATTAAGCTGTGAATATTCAACTTCAATTGTGCATGAACTCTTCAACTAATTTACACGTGTGTTCTCTAATTTATTTTTAGAAAATTTATTGAATGTTTTATTTGCTAAAACTACTGCTTTATATAAAAAGAAAATGTTATTTTAAAAATAATTCACTTAGGTAATAATTACTTTTACTTTTGTAGGAAACTGTGATTTTGGATTAAGTTGTAAGTACTCACATTTTACGCCATCAGACATTAAAGAACTGGAAAGAGAAGGTAATTTTGCTGTTCTTGATATTATTTAATAACCAAGGAAGGTAAAATTTTAAATATGTTTCATATTTAAAACTTCAATGTTTTTTTTTTCTTTTCTGTATTACATGAGTGAGAATGAACTAAAGTGCTTTTTGTTTTCAAGTTTAGTAGAACATTTTAAGTTTTATCTTTACATTAAACCCGCCCGGCTTTGGCCGTATTAGAATGAGTAGATGTGTGCATTACATGACTTCCTTTTATTCCAATTTAATGTAATTTCCCCATTATTTTCATTTTTAATGTGATTCAATAGTTAACTCTCTAAAATATCACCAACAATGGCCACGTTGAAACCAGATTTAAAAAAAAAAAAAAGAAAAAATCGCCAAATTTGTTGCCAAGTTGTAGACAAAACTTGGCGACCAAAAGACTGGCGATACATCGCCAAGTGTCTGCCAAATTGTAATACTACTTGAGTTTACATTTAAACTAAGAATGATTTACCCGCAAAAAGGGGCAAAAGACCACCTTAGAAACACCCGAATGCAACCAAAAGGGGAGGTGCACAACTAGACCCCACTATGAGTCTAGGTACCACATTTCAACTTTCTAGGACATACTGTTCTTGAGTTATGCAACATACATACGCACATACATATGTACATACAGACATCACGAGAAAACTCGTTGTAACTAACTCGGGAATCGTCAAACTGGATATTTCGTGTGTCTATCCGTTCTTAGGCAGTTTTAAACGTGTGGTCGAGTCAAAAAAAAACTTAACATTCATTCAGGGGTGAGAAAAATGGAATTTAAGGTTGATATTTCGGTGAAATTTCTTTTGCAAATACAATACTTCCTTTTTTGTAAAAGGAAGTAAAAATTAAAAGGTCTTTTGGTTCGCCTGTATATTTACAAATAATGTACGGTGAATTTTCTCGCCAATTGGCTTATACCCATGTTACGGTTTCACGTTATGATAATTTCGTATCTCGCCAATTGGCTTGTGCCCATGTTATGGTTCCACGTTATGATAATTTCGTAATTTGCTTATCCATCTTATGATAATTTTGGCCTCCTGTTCCTTCTGCTCTGGTTCAGAGTGTCGCGACTTTTTCTCTTTTTAAACGTTTTATTTATTCAGTTGTTTGACCTTTTTGTATGTGTGTGTGTGTGTGTTTTTTTTTTCTTCTCTATTCGTTGTTAATTGTTTGTATGTTGTGCTCATTTTATTTTGTGTATTTTGTACTGTTGTGCCTCTTACCTTCGGGCCCTATGTGATACTATGTGGTGCATAGGGAGTTTCTTTTTGTGTCTAATAAAAAAAAAAAAAGGTGCACACCCCCATGCTACAAACTAACTTTGTGCCAAATTTCATGAAAATCGGCCAAACGGTCTAGGCGCTATGCACCTCACAGAGATCCTGACAGACAGAGAGACTTTCAGCTTTATTATTAGTAAAGATCAGTAACTGACATAATTTATCATGCTCTTCAAAGTTCTGGGTGACAATTAATCACCACATTTTTATTCAGCCCAGTTTAATTTGTGTAAAATTACTGACTTCAGTCATTGAATTGCTTGCATTTTTGACTGACTTTCAACTTTTCAAGCATTTCTTCATTGCACATAGATCTGTACCTACCAAACCGAGACATCTACCCCACATAGCATCAATTTCATGGTCTTTATTTCTGTGAGATTCAATACAGTCAACTCGTGCTACAACGCAATTCCAGCTACGTGAAACGGCTATCACTCAAGTTTTTCACGAGTAAAACATTTTAGAGCTAACGTGAATTCCTCGCCCGCAACAGGAAAATTTTTGTTAAGGAATTGCTGCATGTAAGTATCGTCTTCAATACTGGCTACTAAATGTTATTTTTGTGATTAGACTTCATCCCTTTCATCATCAATGAAGTGCGGAAGTTCCCACATGTACAAGTCAAATTATCACTTTGTTTTTGTATACAAATAACCAATCCCTATTTTCCATACCAAGTGTGAAAGCTTATTTAACAATGCAGTATCTAAGCATGCTGGTCCAGCTTAAGCTACAGAAGCGAAAGTTTCTTAAAATTATAGAAAAGGTAAAGATCCTCAATATAAAGAGAAACATTGATATCAATCACATGAGTTTCAGTCCGAGTCTTCAGTTTTTTAGTTTCTACTGTAGACTAGTGCAATTGTGTTTCATTTTGTTAATAATATTATTGCATACTGTACATACAGCATTGCACTTTGTCTCACTATCCCATTGATCATTGGTTTTGTTCATCTTAACAATATTATATACTGAATAACGTTGTTTTGTTCTTTAATCACCTTGCAGTTGTTGACGAGATATCTCGTCTATTTAACATGTAATCCTAGGACTGTCCAACCGCAAGGGGGTTAATTTAGTTGAAATTCAGTTCTTTATGTAGAAAATATTGACCTATACTTTTGGAATGGTTTTTAGCAGTCTGAAAGGTGTTTACAAGGGTCTAAAATAAGTGTTGATGTTTATAAAAAAAATCGTATACCTACCCTTTTTTGCAACTCGAAATTTCGACTTACGCGAGGGGTTTTGGAACGCACCCCTCGTGTAAGTCAGGATTCGACTGTATAGCAAAATTGATTTTGTAGAAAGATATATACCCAACAAACCTAGCACAAAAACTTTGAACCGTTAAAGCCGAGCAACTGCTAGAAAGTAAAATATGATTGTTTATGCTTTGATGCTTTCATGTTACACCACTAAATTTTGCAATATTTAATTTATTAATCTGATGGGGAAAAAAGGTACCTACCACAAATTTATTGATGTATATATGATCATTAATTAATTGCTCTCTGGCAAAGGAGACTTAAAAGTTCCCAACTTAAAAGGAATTAGATAAAAATATTCTAAAATGAAAGACAAAAATATATATAATTCATATCTTATAAGTTTTGTTACCTTTTCTTTTCTTAACTGAATCTTTATCAAAATATAAACCTCAATCTTCAAAAGTTTTACACCAATCACCGGTTGGCAACCACAGCTATAAAACATAGAAATTATAACCAGATACAAGAGTATTTCAAAAATTATAATAAAGTTTCAAAGCTGCAATCCTTGATGAGGCAAACTTTAATTTGTAAGAAACAATTCAGACTTTTTTCCTTTTCTTTTCTGTCCGCCAAAACACACCATTTCTCTTTTGATCAACCTGGATGTGGGCTACATGGCAACTTCCATGTGACAAGGATTCTTTTCTTCATATTTCAACAAGAATCAACAGTATCTTCGTTAAAGTGCAGGGTGTACAAAAAATTCACATTTTTGATAATCTAATCTAATTATTAGAGACTAATTGTTAGCAGACTTAATTGTTATTGGAAAACGACAGCTAGAGTATACTTTTTAGGTGAAACAAATTAGAGCAGTTGGTTTTTTGTTTCTCTAGAAATCTGTAAAAATGTGAATTTTTGAAAGTGTCCCAATAGTTTTGGTCATATAGTGTATATAAATTACCATAGTATAATTGGTAATCAGTATTAAAACCAAGAGTTATGGGGGGCAGTTCCTTCCACAAACCCCCCTTTCTGTGTCCTTGTCTATTAATGATACTGTTGTATTGCTTTTCCTATTCTAAAAATTTATCTCTTGTTGATTGAAAAGATTGAAGTAAACCAAGTCAAGAAGGTTTTGTTTTCTTACATGATATTTTATGATGTTTTTACTTTTAGTTTTCAGAGAACATCTAGAAGCTTCTGGGAATAAACCAAGGATTGAACCAGACATTGATGCCTGGGTGCAGACTAAATTATCAAAGTACAAAGAAATAGTACCAGCACCTTTAAGTTTTCCACAGCCTGTTTTGCCTTCGGTTTTAATGAATATTCCTAATCTTCCACCTTCTTTGATACCTCCCAATGCAAGTGATTTAATGAATTTCGATAAAAATAAGTCTCAGTGGGGTTAGTAGTTTATCATTGTAGTCTTTTTTGTCATATTTGTAAATAAATTTATTAATTTTCAAATGTTTCTTTTCCTTTTCTCAACAGATCTAGTTAAACTTTAAAATTAATAACTTACCTTAAGAAATTAGGTAACCATAATATAGTGATAGAGTTAACCTGACATTTGCCTATGTTCATTGACCTGTGAATGTTAACTTGAGGATGTCTTGAAGAAGATTACGACATTTTTAATTTTTAATGTTGTAAATTTCAAAAAAAGAAATGCAATTAAAAATTATTTTAGTGTAACAGCTAAATATAAAAATAATAAAAATTCATGCAATTATATAAGAGAACTTTTCAAAGCATTTTAAATGTTTGAGAGACAATTCTGTTTTGATCAATTATATGATTTTTTTTAATTGTTAACTTATAGTAATCAATAGAGTTAATTAATCAAAGGGTGATTTTTTTTTTTTTTTTTTTTTTTTTATAAGAGTCTCCTTCCATTTTAGATTTTTCGGCTCATGACAAATTTTTATATGCTGAAACATAATTTCTTGAAACAAATAATATAATTTCTTGAAACAAATCTGAAAGATGCAACAATACTTCCTGAAAATCTTGCCCCTGCTTTTGTGATAATTGCTTTCAATACAACATAGCACATATTTCTGTTATTATTTATTTTAATTTACAAATTTTTCCTATGCTTTAGCAAAACGAAACCTAGGTCCTAGTTTATGTAGCTATAGTTATCATACTACAGAAAAAGAATCTTTGAATACTCATTATGCATCACATCCTTTTACACTGTATTTTCAGATAGTTGACTGATTTTTTTGGGGGGAAGGGGGGGGCAAACGAATCATTGGGTGCTTGATCAATATTTATTATATCAGTCATTAATTACCTGTGAATAATAATATTGTTGATTTCCATTTGAGAAGTGATGATCTTTCAGTTTTACAAACTAATATTTTAATAATATTCACATGCTGCATATTAAGAGTTGTAATTATAAAGGAATTTTGTGCAGATTTTTTCAGTTGAACAAAATGACACCAATTCAGTTTTGACGATTATTTTATATTTTGCTGGAAAATACTAAAGATACATTTGATTAACCCTTTTTAATTTGTAATAATAATTTACACAATTTAAAGAGAGTAACATGTTATAGTGTAAAATTTTTATGTAGAATTCAAAGCACTTATCAAAATGTATTTCAAAAAATTAATGACCTTTGAAATAAAAATAGTTCTTAAAAATAGCTAAGTAGTTTAGGTTTTAATGTAACTACAGTTAGGTTAAAAAGATTTTCTAAGAAATTATTGTTCAAATATTCTTTGAATATATAGATAACAATAAATCAAATACTCTTTGAATATATCAATAACAATGAATCAAACATTCTTTTAATATCTTTGAGCAGTATTGTTCAAATATTCTTTGAATACTTGAACAATAATGCTCTTTAAAATGCTCTTTTGCTTGCTACTTAAAAAAAAGAAACAAAAGGAAAAAAAGAAAAACTTCATTGATTCGATCCACAACGTTTTTTTTTCAAGCTCTGGTTTTTTATCTCAATTCGTGTGTGAATAAAGTTTACTTCTGTTTTTTTAAGTAGTACAATTTGTGACAAACAATGAGGATTCATCTTTTAAATCTGTGAAATATGATAAAATTTTGAGCAATTTTTTTATTGAGCTATTTTAGTCTTTGTGAGATTGCAAAAATGGCATTCATTATCTCAACTTCTTTTTTCAAAAAAAAAAAAAAAAAAAATTAACACATTGTTTTCAGTTGCACTCAAACTGAAAAATAAATAAATAAATATATTTTATTTATTGTTCTTTTATTTTCGTTTTACTTTCAGTTGCAGTAATGTAAGTACAGTATTAATCCGTGGCGCCATCTTGTAGGAAAAGGTGGCTAAATATTTTGTATTAAGTAGAGGTGCGACATCGATGGCAAAACATCGATGTTTCAAAACATCGATGTTAGAAATTAAAACATCGATGGTATTGATACATCGGCCAAAAAACAAAAAACATCAATGTTTCCAAACATCAATGTTTTAAAACATCGATCTTTTTATCAATGTATAACATACATTTTTGAATATACTACACTGATTTAAGCAATACAAAAGAATACGTATCCGACGAATATATTGAAAATACTGAACCTCAAATCATGAATATAATTTAATAAGAATATTTTCGCAATATCTCGGTATACATAGTAAGGCAAAAATTGATTATAAGACAAACACCGATTAATACAACTAGTTATAGTAATAAGGAAATATTTTCAAACTGAATGAAGCTAAAAGTAAAGTTACATCAAAAAATATTCTAAGAAAAATGTATCATAGCACTGACCGTCAGTTTAATGATGAGAAATGTTGTGCTAAATATTTTTAAATACAAAATAATTCCAACAATTATTTTTAAGAGCAAGAAATATGTGTTGTACTGTTAGTTAATAATTAAACACAAATTGTAAGTAATGGAGGGAAGGGGGAAGTCGATAAGTAACCACGAATATTGGTGTTGACAGTTTGGAGAAAAAGAAGCTTGTTTATTTTGTTCCCTACAAGCGCATTTTGCTTTTCGCAGACAATCCCATCAGTCAGAAAAACATCTCTTTCCGATGGAACAGAAATTGCCATCACTATCAAATATTTTAAAGCATTTTTTACGAACTCTCTCTTACCAGTTATAATTTTCACCCTAGTAACGTATAGGATATCCCTTTTAAGAACTGGGGCCTTAAAATAGACTGCAAGTTCTGGCACCAGACTACCAGTGTCGGGTTTTTCCAATAGCTTTGACCTCTTTCTCACTCTCTTCTAAACCAAAACATCCATGGTCCAAAAACATTGAAAGAGAAACATCGATGTTAAAAACATCGATGTTTTAACAAAAACATCGATGTTTCAAAAACATCGAAATCGATGTCGCACCCCTAGTATTAAGTTATCTGAATGGTCATATGAAGCAAATAAATGCTGTCGGCCCCGCTTAATAAAATATCTTCGTTTCCAAAAAATATTTAATTAAGGGGGGAAATTTTCTTTTCCTTTCTAAAATAGTCCTAAAACCTATTATTAGTAAATCACTAGCTATATAAAAGAAATAATTAAATTAACTTACAACTTGGGTTATGAAATCTTTGTTTTGGCACCTTTTTTCAGTAAAAAATTTTTTGAAAAATTCTGTAATAGTGAATTGCTTGCTCAAGGTCTTTTGAAACACTTTTCTAATTCCTTTTTTTCCTTCCTTGCCTACCGTGTATTACATTTCATCAGTTAATTATTTTCTGAATTGTGTATATTTCTTTGCATGTTTTAATTTAATTATCAAATGCAATACTTGTTGTTTTTTTGTAATGGCAATGACAAAAGAAATTAGATAGAATAATGGAATATTTTGCTGGAATATGAGTGTGTTTCTCGCCCATTGATGGCAAAAAGTATTGTTTTACGTTGACAATTGTTCTTACTGAGCTTTTTTGTAATATATTTAGAATTTTTCTCAACAAAAATTTTTGCAATTGATATTATTCGATTGTCTAGGGTTATTCAATTAAGTGGTCATCTTGAACATTGCGTCTATGTGAAAACATTTGGTTCCAGGAGGTTCTATTTGTATGAACGAGGTATTCGTTTATCCGTTACCCGATTAAGCGGGGCTGACAGTACTTCTATTTTAAACCAGTGATCACTACATAATTCTTTTCAGTAAAAAAAATGCAGGGAAGCCTTAGGGTTGCAGAATGAGCTTTTGCAAAGTTTTTACTCTCTGGATCTCAAATTACAATGAAAAAAAAAAAAAACAGATATCAAAGCATTTATTGAAAAATAATTGAATATTCAATATAATGTAATAGTTGGGGGGGGGGAGCGTGCTTTAATAAATTTATTATTTTGGTTCATCTAACACACACACACACACAAAAAAAAAAAACATTTTAAGCTCATGAAGTTGAAATTAAAGTGGATGGAAACCATTGAAACATTTTATATGAATAGATGTGTGACATGGTTTTATGAAAAAAATATGCCCCGAAAGAATTTTCAATGCATAAGTACAATAAATAAAATAATCTCGAAAGATAAAAAAAATGAGAGAATGAAACACAAGATGAGGAAGAATATACTATTTTCAGAATAAAGTATAGTCGAACCTGTCTATCTTGAAGAAGTCGAACCAGAAGAAACACTTGAGAGATATGGCGGTTTCAAGATGCAGTAATGTTGATAAAAGGTATAAAATAAGCAATTGGTAAAGTTAAATACTAAAATATTTTCAGTTTTCTGCACTGCGTATTTAGCAATATATTAATTATGTTCCTCAACATATAGTTGAGTCAGAAAAATAATAGCTCTGAAGCCAAGGTATGAGACATTGCCAAAATTTGACACACATGTTGTTATATTTTGTGGGTTATCAAAAATATCTTTTGTTGTTATAAATGATTAATTTTAGTATTTAAAATTTTTAGTGTTAATTGAGATCTACTGATGCCCAGTGTAGTATTTATTTAGTTATTACTAGGTTTTTAATGTTTAAGAGTTATTTTTTGCAAGCAAGATACTTTGGTGATAGTTGGCATTGTCGATTTGACCAAAATTTATGTTTACCACCAAAATTCCTCTTCCAACCTTATTTTTTTATACTGTCATGGTAAAAAGAAAAACCAGCATCTTCGAGAAAAAAAAAATCTCTGCAAAGTTATGGTTACTTTTTTATTAATTTATTTTTTGAAAGAAATAACTCTTTGCATTGCAGTTAAAATATTTCAAGTTTAGATGTTAATTTTTGAAAGCTTCAGATTGGTGCCAAGTTATTTTTCTTTTCACACTTGGTTTGCAGAATGCTATTATAAAATTTTAGGCTTTATAACTTGTTGTCGCCTGTCTAAAGTTGCTAGAAAGTGAACCCCTTACATGAGGATTTCATGGGCAATTTTCTGATGTTTGAGACTAAAATTTGGCAAACTTAAGGCAAGTGCCAAGGGCGCCCATATAGGGAGGCAAGTGGGGGCTCAAGCCCCCCCCTTTTGAAATTAAACTTCCTTGCTTTTAGTACTTTTTTCTTTGAAAAAATGTAAAAACATTTCTTTTCTAGCAATTAATGAATAAGTAATTAAAAATAACTTTTAATAACTCTAATCTGTACTGAAATCGGTTTCTGTGGGGAAAATATCTTGCTAAACCATGGAGAAAATATCTGACCCCCCCCCTCCCATAAAATTTTGCATATGGGCGCCCTTGGCAAGTGCTAATTTTTTTTATACGCCATTATGTTTTAGAACCATGTTAAGATTATTATTTTACAAAAGTAAACATGGCAACTCCAAGCAGTTTTACAAGAAATGTCATGCCAAATCAGGTTTTCAAATCTTTTCGTTTTTGAGGACAATTTACTCAAAAGTCCCTACTTTGTCCTATTTACACCAGAAGGTAATATAACTGTCATGCAACAAGAGTCTGTTATCGACTGTTGTACTCTTAGATTTTTTTCTTTAAATGACCATGACCATTTGATTGAATAGTAAAATATTCGAAAACTTAATGTTTGCTTAACATTTCTGGAAAACTAAATTATAATTTGCTGTAAGTATTATAGTCTCTGATACTTGAAGTTGTCTCAATTATTTTCGCACAAAAAATTCTTAGCATGCTTATGCTTCTAAAACTTAATGCCCTATAAAAGCAATGTTTTGCACTCATCAGAAGGATGCAAACAAATTTCATAAATTATGCTCTCCAAATCTTAAACTGCTCGATTTTTTTTTTTTTTTGGAGCACACTAAAACACGAAGTGTACATGTATAATTGTTTTTTAAGCCATGTAATCTGGCTACACTTGGGGATGTTATTCAATAAGTGAATTTATGCTTTTTCTTGGATGCGTAAGATCGAAGTAGGACATGACTTACAACTGGTACTCATATATTAGTTTGCGCTGGGAGGCAACATTTTGAACATTCTCTTGATTCACTATTTGAAACATTCATTGAATAAAATTATTAATGAATCTTACATAATAATGCCTTTCTTGATCATTTTTAAAATACAACGGAATGAAAGTTAATAACGTTTTCTATTAAAAAAGAAAAGAATCGATAATCATTTGAAAAGAATCGATGATCATCTGAAGACTTATCATCTGAAAAAAAAGAAAAGGAAAAGAAAAACAGCGGAAATATGTCATTGCTGGACCTAAAGGCTCCACATAAAGCAGTGGGTCTTGTGATTCGCTATCTGCCAATTAAAGGAAAGCGAATAAAATTAACAAATGCCTATCCAAGGCAACATTGCCAGAAATAGTCCAATCACCACATAAAAGCAAATTATTCAATTCAGCTCTTCTCTAACATTGTTGGGGATCAGGCTAGCCTGGCTCGACATCTTAGATATGCTTGACGTGCCTTCCTCAGATCACATCCTTCATTTTCAGTGAATTCTACAGTGCTGGTAAAAAAAATTTCCTCACCTTCGCATTTTCACAACAATGGAATTATGTGAGAAGTTTTGGTCGACCGATTAACGATGAATGTATGTGAAATTCTGCAAAACGTATGAAATAAACATTTAACAGCAGGAATCCGATAATGGTTTACGTAGATCGGTACTGTTTCCGGGCCAAGGCAAACGGCTGACCCCATGCTCATTTTTCCATTTCTGAACCTGCGTGTGAGTGTAGAGAAAAAAAATTACTTAACCCTATGCCAATTTTAGTCTAATGGCGGGAGAAAGGTTTTTAAATTGTTACTTACCAGTTTTGCACTATGGCTTGGAGCAGAATCATCCTGGAAAATGACGTTTGGAACTGAAGTAATGTAATCCCAGATAGTAGAAAGCCATTTTTTCTCCAAAATGCCAATATACACCTGAGCGTTTACTCTTCCTTGCACAAAGTGATGCCCACCAACTCCTTGATCAGAAATACATCCCCAAATCATCTGGGATACGGGATGCTTGACTGTGTGTTGAATGCAATCGGGATGATATTCCTCTCCTTTGCGGCGCGGGTGATGCAATTTTTTTTACCACCACTGTATCACGTAGCGGGTTATTGGTAATGAAAGGACCGATTTCATAATCAAGTCTGCTGTTGAAGGAGGTGTGAGCTCTTGTAAGGATCTCATATTCCCATTCATTGAGGTTCCCTTGCGATCTTGCGAAGATTAAGCTAAACCATCTCGAATTTTTTCCCCAACTGCCAGTGGTATTTTGCGAGAACTGTAGGTGGGCCTTCCGTGCTTATTCCAAGGTCATGTCAAACCGCCTATTTGCGTTTCGTGGCCATACCAGAGCCCCTCCTTGAACGCCAGTGGGGCTCTATGGCATCCCCTGCTCATATCTTAAAATATTGTTTAGCCTTAACAAAAGACTCCGGGATCCACAACAATTCGTCGACTTCTTTCAGATATTTAGGTTCATAGCAATAGCAATGGATTAAGTCACTCGCTATCTACCAATCACAAAGACGATAGAATGAGAAATGCCAAGGCTTAGCAAAATAATACCAAACATCAATATTGATTGCTTTAAAAAAAAAAAATCTAAAAATCGTTAAAACATTTATGTATTTAAAAAGTATAATTTCTAACTTGCAAACTGAAGAGCTAGCAGTAATTTCCTTTTAGTTATTACACATTATAGATCATATATATGTTCAGAAAAGTCACGTGCATGCAGTTCATATCCTATTGTATTTACTTATTTATTTATATTTTACCACTTTTTACGAGAGTTCATGTTTGCTGTTTTAACAGTACTTGCCGCAAATGTCACTGTTTAAGATCATAATGAATAAACGATGCCCGTTACCGCAAATGAAAACAATTCTAAAGTATCTTTTACACATGGGGGTAAGAAAAGAATTAAAAATGTGTTAATACTGTAATTGGAATAAATGGGACAATTTTTGTGAGTTTCAATTATCAGGAAACAGTTTTATACCTTCTGCTGCAGCTGATGGAGATTCGACAATTTTAATGAACTTCAAATGATCCTCTAATGTTGTCTTTTGTGAACAGTGTCAATAGGTAAGGACTGATTACTGTATTGGACAACTAAGCCGTGTCCTAGGGCTCCCGCTATTTAGGGGGCCTCCAAATGGCTGAAATAATTTTAGTCTGTTGCTAAAACTGTCAAGTTTGAATACAAGGGGCCCCTAAAAGGTATTTGACCTCCCCCCCCTCCCCCCGATATCTTAATCGGACCCTATCATCAGGTAAAAGGTTTATGACTTAAACTTGTCTTTTGAAAGAAGTTGTTCGTTAAAACAAATTCGTGTTTTATTTTACATTCATTTATTTTGTCAATTATTTTATCCGACAAAAACCATTCATTATAAAAAATTAGAGTCCACTTCAAAATAAACATGACTTTTACATGGTCATGACTAAAAAAGCCATCCAGCATTCATTTATATCTTTGGACGTCTTGAATTCAAATTATGTTTTTCGCAATCACGCATTGCGATAAGACCCTACTTGTTGAGTTTTTTATTTCTACAAATGGAATGGAAGGAATGGAAATGGCCAAGAAATTTTTGCTCCCGTCATATTTTGACTGACAATTTTCTAGAATAGGTAAAACAAGGCATATTCATAAAAAAGAAACTGATTAGGACGTGGTAATAAAGTTAAAGACTTCACCGCCGATATCCACCAGTACACTTAACATAAAGATTATGTACTGCGTATGACGTTATGTATTTTTATTTTTATCTATCTTAGGAGAGATGTTTGTAATACAAAAATTTTGGGTTGCAGTTTCCGAAAATTTTGAGTTGACAACACATTTGAAAACTGAGAAATTATTACAAAAAAAGACTTAAATTAAAAAAAAATAATAAAATTGCATGCATATTTGAACAGTTTTTGCGGGGGTGGGATGGGAGTTCGAGCTTTCTTATAGTTTCCGAAAATTTCACAGTCATCAGAAAACTTTACTTGAGTCCACTTGCACCCCAGCTTAGAAAATGAGGATTAGTAATTCGGATATTTATATTTAGATGAAGTTTTACTGTTTAAATTCATCTCTATAGGTGTTTTTACGTGTAAAAACGTAATTATCCTCAAAAGCAGTTTTCTTAATGTTAAGTCTTTGAGTTATGTACTGAAAAAAATGAGTAGAATCAAACTGCTCACGATTTGTACCAATTGCGACCGAAATTTCGCTCTCTAAATAAATATTAAAAACAACCGCCGTCATGGTAATCTGAAAATTCAGGACATCAACTTTGAGAAAGTGTGGATAATAAGCAATTTGTGATTGCTCAATAATACATAAGTAAATAAAAAACGAAAAAACAAATTAAATAAAAAAACTTCCTATTGCCATAAAATCAGATGTGTGTCATTAAAGTGGAAGAGAAACTCTGTGCTTTATTAAACTAGCAGTATTAATAGATCTGTGCTCAATGCAAAGCAACGTATTTCTAATCAAGCAGAAAGCCAAAACATCTCACAAACTAGGTTAATCCGCATTTCATTACTCGTAATGCAATCTAATATCATCGACTAAACGAGCATAAATTAAGTTTGGTGAATTCTTCGGTGTATTTCACTTAAAGTACATGCGTTACACACACACGCGCGCGCGCGTGCGAGCCACATTCTCGATAATCAAATAGATGTTATTCTACCGCAAGTTGCTAGAGAAATTGCCACTCCGTTTGAACATGCTTAGCATCAGTATTTCTAGCAATTAATTTAAATGCAGTAGTTAGAATGAGAGTAGAGTAAGTCATCCTAGCATAGTTTCGAGTGGCTGAAGGTTTTTTGTAAAAACATCTGTAAAAAATTAAGACTTCGTAAATTTGGATTTCAAGAGAAGGATTTGTATTTATTTAAACATAAGTACTTTTTGTTTGAAAAATATGCATCAAGTTCTATGAAAGTTGTATATAACTTGTTTTAAAGAATGACTTGAGCTACTGTCATTCGAAAACTTACGATGAATTTACTGAAAGAAATTCAAATATATGCATGCTTATCATCAGTACTTCTAGTAATTAATTTAAGGGGCCTAGGCACCCTTAACCTTCAAAATTTTTGATTTTCTGGAAAAAATATATGTTATGCATAATTTAATTCTGAACAAGTTGATACCTAATTTATTACCATACGCAAAAAACTTTTCAAGTTATCTTGAAAATGCGTAAACTTTCCCCATAGAGATTTATGTTTGCAGCATCTGTTTGAGGAGCAGAATTCGAATAGGTACTAACTATTGGGATTTTAGTAGAAACGGAAATAGGGTGACTAGTAAGAGAAAATATTTTAACAGTTGGGATTCAAATAGTCGCGCAGCATTAATTAAAGGTAAGATGGGCTTATTTAAGGTTTTTTATACAAATGCTCGTAGTATTAGGAATAAGATGGAAGAATTGAAAAGCATAACAATGGACGAGAGGTTGGATATTATTGGAGTTACCGAGACATGGGCTACCGAAAGTGATGATGATTTATTATCTATTGCTGGGTATAATTTGTTTAGACAAGATAGAGTAGGTAAAAGAGGTGGTGGGGTTTTATTTTATGTTAGATACACTTTAACTTGCAATGAATTGGTAATTAATGATAAACCTAATGAGATTGATATGATTTGGCTGGAGTTGATGAGCAATAAGGGCAATAAACTACGTTTAGGGAACATTTATAGGCCACCCAACTTAAGCCAGGGTCAAGATGAACAGATGTTTAGTATTATTAGTGACATTTCAAGCAAGGGGTCAGTCATAATAATGGGAGATTTTTATTTTCCAGGAATTGATTGGAATAATTTTTACCATAGTAATAGCAGAGAAGAGGAATTTTTGAAAGTAATTGGTGACTGTTTTTTAGATCAAATTGTAACTCAGGGTACTCGACAGGACGTGATTTTAGATCTAGTTTTCAGTGATATGGAAGGTTCTGTTCAGGGGTTATGTGTAGGGGAGCACATTGGAGACAGTGACCGCAACAGTATTAGGTTTGGGATTAAATTTGATACGCACAAGGTAGAGAATTTTAGGTTTGTGCCCAATTTCAGAAATACTGATTTTGTGGCACTTAGGCAGAGTTTGAAAGCAGTTTTTTCTTCTGGATTGGACAATAGCGATGTGAATCTTCAGTGGGCAGAGTTTAAGGAAAAGCTAGCGAAAACGGTTGGGGATCATGTTTCTTTTAGGAGAAAGGGTGTCAACACTAAAATTTGGCCAATGTGGTCCTCCAGGGAAACTAAAGATGCTCTAAATGCTGCTTTTCATAGGTTTAGAGAAACTGGTCACAGTGCAGATAGGCTCCAATATTGTAAGGCAAGGCGTAAATTTAAGTATTTGGTACGGATTCAGAAAAGAGAGTTGGAGCAAAGACTGGCAGATAACATAAACAGGAATCCCAAGAAGTTTTTTGCATACGCTAATTCGGGGAAAGTTCGAAATAGTCATATTGGGCCAATGGTTGATGAGCACGGAATTTTAATTCAGGACGATAGTGATATTGCTAATGTTCTTAATAACTTTTTTTCGAGTGTTTTTAACGATAACTGTAACTCAACAGTTGACACCAACAAGACACAAGCTATAGTACAGCTTGAGGACTTTGTATTTTCCTTGGATGACGTTTTACTTCATTTGAAAAAAATTAAAGAGACTAATGCTCTGGGACCTGATAATATTTATCCAAAAATTTTAGTTGAATGTGCGGAGGAATTAGCAGATGTAATCGTAAATATTTTCAATGCTTCTTATAACTCGGGGACAGTGCCAGAGGAATGGAAGCTGGCTAACATTACACCGCTCTTCAAGAAAGGGTCTAAAGGGAGTGCGGGAAATTATAGACCTGTGAGTCTAACTTCGGTGGTTCGCAAAATTTTTGAAACATTGATAAAAATTAAGATAGTAAATTTTCTAGAGACTAATAATCTATTGACTAGTTACATTTCTATGACAAAGTTACCATGGCTTTGGACAATAAGAAGCCTGTAGATGTTGTTTACATTGATTTTCAAAAAGCTTTCGATAAGTTACCGCATGTTGCTCTACTTAGCAAATTAGCTGATATAGGAATAGGAGGGAAAACTTTCATTTGGGTAAAAAACTGGCTGACCGGAAGGAAACAAAGGGTAGTTGTAAGGGGAAATTATTCTAATTGGAGTGAGGTTTTAAGCGGGGTTCCTCAATTATCAGTGTTAGGGCCTGTTTTGTTCACTGTTTTTATGAACGATATTCACATAAATATTTCTGGGAACATGAATTGTTTTGCTGATGATGTCAAAGTTATGGGGACTGTAGAAAATGAAGAACAAGCAAAACAGCTGCAAGAGGATCTAGATCATATTACGGAGTGGGCTGATAAATGGGGTATGGCTGTTAATGTTGGGAAATGTCAAGTGCTACATTTAGGGCATGGAAATAAGTGTACAAATTATTATTTGCAAGGTTCAGTCATTAGATAGGCAGACAAAGTTACTGATCTGGGGGTCTTAATAAGTCAGGGTTTAAAGTTTAGCCAACAGTGCAGCATTGCTAGTAACAAGGCCAATAAGATGCTTGGGTTTATCAATAGATCTATTTCAAACAAATCTAAAGAAGTTCTTCTGCCCTTATATAGAAGTTTGGTAAGCCCTCATTTGGAGTATGCTGTTCAGTTTTGATCTCCTTATCTTAAGAAAGACATTAATGTATTGGAAAGGGTTCAAAGGCGAGCTACAAGGCTAATAAATGGACTTTCTCACTTAGACTATGATTCCAGGCTTGGAAGGCTAAAAATGTTCAGTCTTGAGCAGAGAAGAGACCGAGGGGACATGATTCAGTTGTTTAAATTTATTAAAATGAAAGATGTTACGGGGCTGAAGTTTAGCACTGAAAACAGGACAAGGGGTCATTGTTTTAAGCTATTTAAATCTCAGCCTAATATGGATGTTAGGAAAAATTATTATTTTAGCAGGGTAGTGGAACCTTGGAACAGTTTACCGGAAGAGGTGGTAATGAGCAAGGGAGTAGATAGTTTTAAGAGGGCCATAAATTTCGAATTGTTCTAAAGTGAATCTATTGAATAAACGAATAATTGAAAAAAGAAGTAAAAAAACTTTCATTCCGAAAAAATTTGATCACAAATTTTACCAAACTATTTCATGTTATCGTGAAAAAGAGAGAGGGGAAAAAAAAAGTCTGTTTAATTATTTAAAAATTTTGTTTTGAAATTAAAGACATTGTGAAGTTCTTTTCTTCAAATATTTGGTTCAAACAGGGTCTGTTTACTGAAAAAGCCAACTGGGTCGTGGCCTACGTCCCCTGCTTTTTATAGGGGACCCCAAATGGCTTAAATTGTTTATGCCAGCAGAAAAATTTGTAAGGTTTGACTACAGGGGGCCCAGAAAAAGTGCCTGACCTAGGGCCTCCCGATATGTTAATCGCACCCTGGTTGTAAAACCTGAGAAATATTATCATAGTAAAAAAACTGAGTTCATCAGAGTCACAAAAGAGGTTAAAAAAATTATCTCTCAACATTAAATTGACTGTCTTGAGCATAAATAAAGTCTATTTAAATTAAAAATACAATAGTGCTCTTATCGATTGTTCTTGCAGAAAATGCGGATTTGGACGTGATAGCAAATTTAAAAATGAAAATCTTTTGAAAAGTATGGACTATATAGCAAGATCAATTACAAGTAGTCTAATGTGGGCAAAAGTGAAACATTTATGGTAACTATTTACTTATTTTCTCAAAATGAACGATTTGGACCTTTGTTTTTAAAATTACTATGCGTAAAGAAAGAACATTGTTGAAAAATAAAACTTACATTGAAATATTATTTTTCATTTTTGGCTGTAAATTCGTTCTTCAAAAAAAAAAAAAAAAAGTTGAAAGATTTTCTACTTTTAGCCCCATGTATGGAGTGAAGTGAAAAATAAAATATTTTTCCAATGATCTATTTTGTATTTGATTCTTAGAAATATTTGTTAGAAAATGAATGAATTGGCGCATGAATAAATAATTAGCCTTAATAATTAAATCGCTTTAATTAGTTGAAAATATTTTTCGAACTCAAGAGGTTATAAGATTCTTCTTTTTTAAAACTTTGTTTAAACTGTGAGCTATAAATCATAGGAAATATTAATATAGTTAGAAAACAATTCTGCAACTTCGGAAAAGAAATTTTGGGAAAGTTAGAAAAAGAAAAACTGGATGCCTCAGCAGATTAAATTGACTGTCACGAACACTAGTTGATCTTGCAGAAAAGCGATTTTTTTTTTTTTTTGGACGCGTTCAAACACTTATAGACTACTGATAAAATTTTAAGTGTTAAGAAAGTGCTTCTAAGCTGTCATGTAGAGAATATTTTCTTACTAGAAAAGGGAAAATCATTAAGAATCGATTGCTAGAACAATTGGAAAATTAGAGGAAGAAAAGGTTTTACGGCACAATGTGATAAATTTATTTCTTTTACTTTTTAGTAGGATAGATATTTCTTATTAAAAGTACCTCTAGCATTAAAAGTGTTCGGAAGTTTAATTTTCATATATCCCGATACATACATTTACTTTTGTCTCTTTAAGAATAAGAATGATAAATCACAAATTACTTACAGCCAAGAGAAATAAAAAAATTTAAACTTAAATATCTTGTAGCACATTTATTGTATAAGGCAGTGAGAAGCAAAGGAAGGTACAGGTGAGTGATGAATGGGATCGTTTTCGAAATTTTAAAAGTATTTTTTTCTGAAAGGGCATGTTTAAAAAACATAAGATCTGACCATTTTTTAAATAATTTGACAAAGTTTAATATTTTTAAACAATTATTTTAATCGGTGCGCTTTTATTGTTTATGCTTCTGTCGATGACATCACAAATGATCAAATGTCATTCACTGGTGCCATTCATAGAGAACAATAATTATTTCCCATCTTTGCTCACGTGTATTGGCAACGGTATGGTTGATAACAAGCGTGGAGCGCAATATTTAATTCGCTTCTTCCTTATCATAACGTGGAAACGCGGTCAGCAAGCTCAAGTAATAGATTCTCCAGTTGAGAAGCGCCAAAGTACATCACTTGTGACGTCATAAAGACCGCGGCTTATTTTCAAAATCAGATATTTTAAGAATTTAATTAAAAACGAAGCGTTGGGGAAAATTAAAGTTTTTTCTCACTCCATGTTTTTTTTCGGAACAGGACTTCTCCGCCGCAAGTTTTATCGCCCTTTTCCCCGCATAGGACTTCTCCGCCGCTGCTCTGATCCCCCCTTTGCCTTAACAGGACAAATCCGCCGTGCCATTTTCAAGGGTGAAAAGGGGTTACTGGTTTAAAATTTTCATTCTTGGCAACACATCAGCTTTTGGCGACGAACAGCGTATCTAAATACACGAAATTAATTCACGGGCTACTTTGCGAAAGATCGCAATCATAGACCTAATGTAGCGCATTAGAAACCTTAACAGAAGTTATTGTTGGTCAGCTTGACAGTCCATTTAAAGTCAAAGCTCAGTATAAACGTTTTCAAAAATATTTTGTGCACATTTATTTATTGTATACATTTTACTTGCTGTAGATAGTTTTAATAGAATAATTGGAATATTTAACTGTACTTAAATCATATAAATGTCTCGATTGAACGTTGGTGAACGAAGGCTAGTCCGTCTGACTAATTCCGACAAATCCTGGGTGCAAAATCCCTGAGTAACAAATAAATAAATATATTTATTTTAATAATTTTATTATATTTATTTATTTATTTTATTTTTTTCAGAAATCTATCTTAAAATAGATTTCATTCCCACATCCACATACTTTTTTTTTTTTTTTGCAAAAATAGTTTATTTAAGCAGAGAAGATATATTTCTGCTTTTCATGGAGCAAATGACGTAAGTATTAAACGAAAAAGAAAACATCTGTTGTGAACCTCATATTACTTCTTTGTACGTCTAGTAAATAATGGATTTATTTTTATTAACTCAAAAGAACAGGTGCATAAACCCATGTGTGCTCATTAAGAGTAATACCTTTTAAATGCATATTTTTTTTAGAAAGTCATAAAATATTTTCAGTATGAGTATGGTACTTTCAAATTAAAAGAGTTCGGATGTTTTTGTAGGTGTCTGAGATATGAAATTGAGATAATAACAGTAATAATAATAATAATAATGGTAATAATAATAATGACAATAACAACAAATCCAGTCATGCTCAAGAATCAGCAAAAAGAAAAAAAATTGCGATTTGGATGTTACACTAAGAGCGGCTCCTCATTTTTGAAACAAGGATGAATGAGAATGAAGAATACAAGAATGGGCCAACGATGGACATTCGTGCTTCACTAAGATTTAGTATTTTTTCTAACGATTCAGTATTTAAAAAAACTTATCGAAGTCGCGGGGTTTCTGCAGCTACGCAAGTATCTAGGACTTGTCATTATGCATTCTATATGTACTGTTCAATGCTCCCAACCCCTTTATTCTCTGAATAAACGTCCCTTCCCGCAAGTATCTAGGACTTGTCATTATGCATTCTATATGTACTGTTCAATGCTCCCAACCCCTTTATTCTCTGAATAAACGTCCCTTCCCGACCGATTCCAGGAAATAGCTTAGGGACAAAAAGGTCAAATGTAGGAGACAGTCAAAGGAGCATTCGCGATTGATTACACATGATCACTAAACGTGATAACTATTTTCAGTAAATTTGTATTTTGTGTGTAAGAGAATATCAAACACGAATAATCCTCTTTACTATAATAATAAAGTTGAAAGTCTGTGCCTCTGGATGTCTGTTAAGTGCATAGCGCCTATACCGTTCGACAGATATTCATGAAATTCGGTGCAGAATTAGTTTGTGGCATTTGGGTGAGCACCTCGAAGCGATTTTTACTTCCTTTTACAAAAAAGGAAGTATTGTATTCGCGAAAAAAATTTCACTCAAAAATCGGCCTTAATTTCCATTTTGCTTACCCCCGAATGAATGTTGAGTTTTTTTTTTCGACTCGACCACACGTGGATATATGCCTAGGAACGTACAGACACCCGAAATACCCTTTTGACGATCCCCGAGTTTATTACAACGAGTTTTCTTGTGACGTCCGTATGTACGTATGTATCTCGCATAACTCAAAAACGGTATGTCCTAGAAAATTGATGTTTAGTACGTAGACTTCCAGTGGGGTCTAGTTGGGCTCCTTCCTTTTTGGTTGCATTCGGATGTTTCTAAGGGGGTCTTTTACATTTTTTGGGGAGCAATCATTGTTAATTTCAATGCTTACTCAAGTGGTGTTATAATTCGTCAAACACTTGGCAATATATCGCCAAGCTTTTGGCCGCCAAATTTTGTCACCAACTTGGCAAAAAATTTGCGTTTTCTTTTTTTTTTTTTTAATCTGGTTTTAGTTCGGCCAATGTTGGTGATATTTAAAGAGTTAACCACTGAATCACATTAAAACTGCCAATAATGGGGAAATAAATCTGTGTAAAACGTTTTTTTTTTTTTTTTTTTTGTTTTTTTTTTGCTTCGGTTTGCAAGAAACAAGGGGGTGAAAATATTTAGTGTTTCCATGCTTACTCCAAGGTGCTATTATCATTAAATTGGAGTAAATTATCATAACGTGAAACCGTAACATGGGCAAGTAAATTAAAATAGCAAATTGGCGAGAAATTCATCATCCATTATTTGTAAATATACAGGCGAACCAAATGACCTTTTCGTTTTCTACTACGGGCAAAGCAGTGCGGGTACCACTAGTATCTAATAAAGCAATGTTTTATATTGAGAAGTTATTGAATGTTAACATTCAAGTATACATATTTAATAATTTGTAAAACTTATTTATACACTTGATTCTAATCTAGTTACATAGAAGTTGCAAATCTTGATTAAAAATTTTTACTAGCATGTATGACTTAATCTATTTTACTTATTATCTGTTTTTTAAAAATGATTTTTTAAATAATGGTAACCAAATTTTCCTACATACATAATATAATCGTGTGCGCAAATTAGTGTTCATAATATAGTGTCAGGCCCGTCGCCAAAAGAGGCCCTTTTTTTAGAAATGGGAGCCACCAATTTCGTTTCAGTGATTTTTTTTTTAAGTTTATTTAAAAGTAGTTTCCAGAAGTCGCTACAAACTGCAATTTTTTTTTACATCGCACTACTCACTACACTATATTTTAAAAAAAGTAGTGAGTTAGAATACAAACTACTAAAAAATGTAGCTACTACAGTAGCATAGGTACTTTGTAGCGCGCTACTTCCAACCACTGTTAAAACTCAATAGCTTTCATTTTCAGACAGTAAAGTTACATTGCAAGGAAGGGAATTCATATTTATTTTGCTTTCAAACAATATCAATCATTCAGTAAGTTACCGCCCTATAGCTAGGGTATATATATATAAACGCCCTATAGCCATATGTATTTCATGTAATATCAATCATGTTTGAAAGTCAATAATTACTATTATTATTTCAAGTCTCAAAGGCAGTTTAAAATAGAAAATCTAATTGTTGTAATTAGACACCTTACCCAATATTATTGGTTGAACATCTGCTTTTTCTACAAAAGCCTTAGGTGTTTCTGGAAGATCATCTTCCTACTCTAGACATCATAACCAGCTCTTTTTTATAAACACTAAGTTAATTCATGTTTTCTTAATTACACGTTGTGCATATGTATCGATATATGCATTAAACTCTTTATATATATTTATCTATCACTAAACTGAACGTTTTTTTTTTTTTTTTTTTTTGAATCAATGGAACCTAACCCCTATTTTAACACTACTATCAAGTCTCAATTTACGCGGTATTTCCATGGAATGTAATCCCCGTGTAAAACGAGGGTTTATTGTATTGCAATATATAGTCACACTAGTAGTTCTAAGTGTTTCAATGTATAGAGCGAATATAAAACAAAACTTTATAAAAAGATTTAAAATTCAGAATCCAAAATATTTACAATAAAAAGTGCGAAAAAAAAGGACTTACGGTATAACTAAAAAATACCAATAAAACCAAACTGTTTTTTTTTTTACTGGAGCCTCCAACATTGGTAATTGGAAAATTCATCATGAAAAAAATAAAGGCACTCAAAGGGTTTTAGAAATGAAAAATTAGGGGAGACTTTTACACAACAGTTTTATCAATAATTTAATTGAATGAAAGAAGATTGTTGGAATATCTTTGGATAATTGATTTTCCTTTGTACATCATTGCTGGGAAAGTGACATACGTTGATTTGTGCTCACAAACTACAATTGCATAAAATATTCCTTATTCTAATTTTAAAAAAAAACTCCGGAGGGGGGGGATGCAATGCATTATGAACGTGAGAAATACTTGACTTAAACATGGAATTCAAATTCTTTTAAAACGTAAAAAAACGAAGAAGTCAGAAAAATACAGGATGGAGCCAAAGGAATTTAAACTTTGCCAATTTTTCTTCGCCAAATATTGCACCCTACCAGCTCAATCGGCGGAGTTGTCCTGTCCTACGAAAACGGAGGGAAAATACGCGGCGGAGATGTCTCATGGGGGGAATGGTAGAGATAAACTTTGCGGCGGAGATGTCCTCCGCTGCGGCGGAGATGTCCCGTGCCCTTTTTTTTTTGTTTGCTTATTTTATCAATTTCAGTGACTAAAAATAGTACTTTTGACTGAAGGAACCCCATCATTACAAAGACCTATGAAATACGAGAGAAATTTTTTTAATAGAGTATTAGACCAATGTTTGACGTGTAGTTACAGATCGTTGGTTATGTGAGCTGGATTCATAGTGGTCGCGAACAACATTTGATGGGATATGAAGCCATTCTTCTGGAGAGGACACTCGAATTGCAAAAGTGTAGGTGCTGGAGGAAATCAATCATGGAGTTTTAACTCCATGTATCCTCACAAATAAACAATAATGTTCAAATCAGAAGTTAATGGTGTCCCACTGTTCCTTTATTTTAATGGATAAACTCAGTTACTCCCATTTTCAAACCAAAAAAAAAAAGAAAAAATATCATTCTACTGCTAAAATAAACGTTAAATAATAGGCTAATGTAAGGTTAATAACACCAATCTGTAAAGTTTTTCTAACAGTTTTGAAACAGTTCAGTAACCTTGTCGTCTAAAAGAGGGGAAGAAGGTACCTTACGTCAAATCCGGTAGTTCTGATTTTTTGCTGAGTTGTTTATGATATTGGTTTATTATATAATCCAAGTTTGTGACCTTTAGCGCCGAACGCAACCTAGTTAAAAATAAAAAAAACCGTGAAATTTCGGCTATTTATTGTAGTTTTTGGCGATTTTAACCCTAAACAACTAGTTTTTCAGTAATATCTTCAATTAACGTTTTTAAAGTTACTAAATTTGCTATATTACGAATTCAAAACCATTTTTATAGACACGATAGTTTTCAAGATATAGCCCTAAAACTTTTTTTTTTTTTTGAAAATAGCTATTTTTTGCAATATTTTGTGGTTCTAAACTAATTTTGACCCCATTTATTTAGAACGTCTCCCCCCTTTGACTCCTCATCACGTTCTAGTGATTCTGAAGAGATTTGAATGCCGCTAAGCAGGATCCCCCCCCCCCTCTCATTTTTCAAACATTCATTTCTACATCTGCTATATGGTAGCCGTTTATGTTTTATTATGGGATGTCAAAATCGAAAACAAAAAGGTTCAAAATATGATATTTAGTGTTAAGCTCTAATATGTCAAATAAAACGGACAAAAAGATCTGATAGATACATTCATTAAGTTAATTTTTTAATCAGTTTTTCAGTTGAGTTATTCAATGTAATCATTAAGTTAATTTAGCCCTCTTAGATGGCTCCAATTGAGGTTTGTCCGTATCTGCCTCGTCATATCGCGATGGCGTACCCTTATCAAGGATTGGCGATCTATCGTCGTTTTGTGCCCACAAGACATTTTTCATATCGAAGACGGGAAGATCGTCACCTTTTGAGGAATCGAATATCTGTTTTTATTTTCACATCTGGTACATTATCACAGGAGGCTTCACTGCAGTTCATGCATACGGAGGAGAATTTCATCCCCGTCTTTCTGTAACTGCAAGCATTCCCACAACCTCTGGCAGCCTCAAGAAATCATCCGCAGGAGATGTGGTACAAAAAAAAACACAAAGCGCTCCGAGCGTCTTCGAAGATTCAAGTTACACTAATCGCCACAGATAATCTTTGATGAGACAATCGTGGTACTTGATTCGTCAAGAGAAGTTCTTGTCAAATGAGAAAAACAAATTTGTTTCATCAACTTACTAAAAGATTGAAATGAGAAATCACAACATTCAAGTATTTCAAGCAGAGAAAGATGCTGATCGGCTCATGATTACTTCATCTGTAGCTGCTGCTATGATGTAGTATTAGTGGTTGGTGGGGATATTGATTTGCTAATCATTCTCAGTTCAAATTCAAACCAACGTGAAATGTATTTTAACAAATGTGGAGAAGTAAAGTATCAGCTTTTATGTATTCCAGCATCAATTCTTCAAAATCCTCATTTAAACCGGAGCTTTTACTTTTCATCCATGCCTTTAGTGGTTGTGACTCGACGTCCTGCTTTTTTGGCTTAGGGAAGAAGTAAATAATTCCGTGATCGAAAAATATCCGAACGTTGAAAAAGAAGCTGAGATTTTTCTCGACACCAATGCTACACTAACAAAAATAGCAGTAGCAGGAGCGAGAGTCATAATTGCTCTATACGATGGCCACCCGAACAACTACAACCTTGACTCGCTGCGGTACTAGCTTTTTGCTGGGGCTGCGACGAAAAACAGCTTCAATATGGCCAGGTTACCGCCTACAAGAGACGCTGCAAGATTTCACTCTTTGCGGGAACATCATCAGATACAAATTATCCATGCATCCACTTCATGAATAACTTTTATTCAAAAATTCCTATTAAATTACTAGTGAACAATCTTCTTACAGGTACAGGCGTAGTTGGGAGTCACACTGAACCCTTTCTGCTGTGGGTAGATATTTACGTCGCAAAGCCTCAGCTCCAAAAGGACGGCCAGAGGGCAGCCCCATAACAATTGCGGATGGTTTCTTGCTGCTGCCAAAGAGGTGGGAATGCGGGTATGAAATAATCATCAGTGTGCAGGCAATGCAGTGGAGCCTTCTAGGTATTGGACTTGTGTCCAGAGGATCCCTGGTTAGATCCTAGCCGGTAGAGGATCCAAAGTCTTCATGGTGACTGGGGGAACTTTACATATGCTCGTGGTGACAAAGTCATACAATCGAAACGATACCTTTGGGGGTGCTGGACCAGGGATTACTCCGCAACTGGTCAGGATTAAAAAACCAGAGTTGTCTTCAGGGTTCCATCCAACTGGATAAAACACAAACAGTGGTAGGTACGGGGAACCTTAGAGTGAAACTTGGAGTCTCCTGTGACAACGTACCAGATGTTGAAGTAGAAACAGAATTCGATTCCTCAGAAGGCGACGATCTTCCAGCTTTCGACATCGAAAATGTCTTGAGGGCACAAAACATCGATGATCGATTGCCAACTCTTGATAAGGATATGCCGTCGCGATATGACGAGGCAGATATGGACGAACTTCAACTGCACTGTTAAAAATACAGGTTGCATTCGGCACCTTTCAGGGGTGAAACGCTTGTTCACCAGCGGCACCCATTATGGAGCCGAAATTGCACCTCTAACTAGGGTGAAAAACAGGCACCTTTCAAAAAGTAGGCAGCCGGGGTGAAAAGAATGAACCTACGGAGAGAGAAATGGCACCCTTACTGTAGATCCTCCTCCCCCCTCCCCCGTATTGTGTGCTTTTTTGAATATAATTGTGTTTTTTTTTTTTTTTTTTTTTTAATAGTTTTGTTTTGATTCATGACAGTCTACGTTTTGCACACTTTTCACATTGCATGAATTCAGTACTGGAAATGATTAAAACTTGTAATTACAGCATTTGATCATATTTCAGAGTTTTCAACATAGTTAAGGAGTGCTCATTGCTTTAATTCATCTGATCATTCTCTACATCAGTGTTTCTCAACCTCTTTTGACCCGCGGGTCGGTAAAAGCAAATGAAAAACATTGCGGATCTGTGAAATTTTTATCCTTTTCTTAAAAATAAATAATAATAATTATAATAACTCTCGGGGCGGTAAAAAAAACTTGTAAAAAAACTCTGCGTACTAATAAGTTTTTTTTTTTTTTTTTCAAAGTTATATTAAAAATGAATAAAACAATAAATATCTACAGACTTTATTTGGTATCAAAGAGTTGTCACAAATATATTTAAAGTTAAAGACGAGTAATTATTTCAATATCATAGTTAAGTTAATGATTATTTGTGAGAAATAACCGCACCGAAAGTAAAATGTAGATGTACTTATGAATTATTTACATGAAGAGCCAAAAATATTCCGGGATATTAAAGTTACGGAAAAACAAAATCCTTTCTCGAACGTTAAAAATTTCAATCAAGAGTAACAATAAAATAAAATGCATATGAAATTTTTCGACAGTTGAAAAACGTAAAGAAATAAGAAATTCCTAACGCTAACGAAACATTAAACGCTAGCAGGAAATGATTCAAACACTTGAACGAAAAAGAAAAAAAAAAAGCTAGACGGAGAGAGATTTCCTTTTTATTTTTTTGCACTCGCTGTTGTGTAGTAATCTACGAAGCACAAGAATCATTTTTATTTAGGTTCTCACTTGTTGATTAGTGATAAATTGCGGTTATTATTTTGGTGATTAAATGTTGCTTATCGAGTTCTCAAGAAAATAATGATAGATATATTTAGTAGCGTTTTGAATGATGGAAATTTCACGACAGTAACGGTCAACTGAAAATCAACAACTAACGGTACTACGGTATCGTAACGAACTACCGGTAACTGAAAAGCATTAAACGTACTTTTAACTATGTTTGAAAGCCCTAAAACCTACAAAGTGATCAAAAGCTGTACTTACTTGTTATTTTAAAGAATTATCCTAGAAAAGTTGAGATTTAATCCAATAGTGTACTTCATTCAATGTGAAAGACATTGAAGCCACGCTTAGATGCAACCTATCATTCATCCGCCATATTGAAGTGGTTGAATGGTGAATGTATGCCGGAAGCGCATGCGCTAGCAAGTCATTTTGCGATTGCTTGCTGTTTTGGCACACCTGTCTACGATTGTCTGCTGTTTTGGCACCCCTGCTCTACTTCCTGGCTAGTATTGCACCCTTGGGCCCCATGCTTTCACCTTAGAGGGAACATATTCACTCGTCTGGAACCTCTGGTTGTAACAGTGTGGGGCCATCCAAGAGGGCTAAATTAACTTAATGATTACATTGAATAACTCAACTGAATTACTGATTAAAAAAATAACTTAATGAATATATATACATCTATTAGATCTTGTTGTGCGTTTTATTTGACTATTCATATCAGAGCTTAACATTATACATCATATTTCGTTTTTTTTTTCGCACCTTTTCGTTTTTTAACATCCTATAATAAAACATAAAGTATTTCATAATATAGCAGATGTAGAACTGAATGTATGAAAATTAGAGTGGGGACCTGCTTAGGGGGCCCTTAAATCTTTTCAAAATCCATTAGAACGCGATGAGGCGTCGAAGGGGGGAGATGTTCTAAAGAAACGGGGTCAAAATTGGTTTATAACCACAAAATATTGCAAAAAATAGCGATTAAAAAAAAACTTTAGAGGCTATGTCTTGAAAACTATTGCGTCTATAAAAATGGTTCTGGATTCATAATGTAGCAATTTACTTTAAAAACGTTAATTGAAGGTGTTACTGAAAAACTAGTCGTTTAGGGTTAAAATCGCCAAAAACTACAGGAAAAGCCCGAAATTTCACGCTTTTTTCTATTTTTAACTAGGTTGCGTTCGGCGCTCGAGGTCAAACACTTGGATTATTTTATTGACCAATATCATAAACAACTCAGCAAAAAATCAGAACTACTGGATTTGACGCAAGGTCCTTTGTATATGGTTACTGGACTAAACAAGGCAACAAACATTGCAGATATTTTAGTTTAATTCAATCAAATTATGGTGACACATTTATTTTCCGCACACCAGATGTTCTATACGATGGCCACCCGAACAACTACAACCTTGACTCGCTGCGGTACTAGCTTTTTGCTGGGGCTGCGACGAAAAACAGCTTCAATATGGCCAGGTTACCGCCTACAAGAGACGCTGCAAGATTTCACTCTTTGCGGGAACATCATCAGATACAAATTATCCATGCTATCGCTATCCATAGGTCGCTGGTTCGTATCCGGCTCGACCATGTTCTTACCTCTTGGTAAGATTATCTTTTTCTCTTAGCTGGTTTCTTGCGGTTGGCTCTACTCTGCAACGCAACACAACACAACCATTGAACTACAACAAAAGTGGACTGTATAACTTTTATTATGATTAATTTCATACACTTGAGAGCAGCATTCTTTCAGCCGCTCTAACCTTAAACTCCCTGAATTGGTTGCAGCCAGAGGTTTTTAACTAAACATAGGTGGCGCTTTAACACCAGATTTCAAGGCTACCAATTACCATTAATACTGTTTCCAGTCTGTCAACTTGACTTTTAACTCAAGTTGCCTGTCACAGTCTTCCTGACTTGACAGGCTGGAAATATTTGAAGCAGAAAATAAATTGCTGTTGTCTCACCGTTTTCCCGTCTCACTGTACTCATCCTTCCCCTACTTTTTGCATTCCCAAAATAATGGGCCTTCTCCGTCACTGAGAAACGAGCGCACTGCATTCCAGCAATCATGTGTTTTTTGAACTCCGACGATACAGTCCTTATTAAAGTTTTTCAGAGAGTGAGGAAGATGAATCCAACACATCTGACTGATGGTGAGCCACTGATTCCCTACCTTTACATAACAAATAGAGGACAGATTTGAGTGCAAAGAGACATGCGCGTTGTACCTCTTTGAAATGAATTTTTGCCTTTTTCACAGGCATTCGTATAATTTGTTCTCTATCTGTAAATGCCAAAATTTTAAAATTTGGAGATAACCAGTGGAAATGGTAGCATAACTTCTTCATTTTGGGAAAAGAGATAGTAGTCATTATACGAGTAGCCATTGGCAGATGCTGCTATACAATATTATTTTAAAAAGAATCAATGAAAGCTGGTCTAGGATCTGATCTTCAAACGAGTTCTGCGTACAATTTGAAATCGTCTACTTAATTCCTTTGCTTCTCTCTGCCTCATATATTATTTAACATCTTAGTGTTTTCAAAATGTTAATTTAAATAACGTAAAAAGACAATTTGAGCTTGATTTCTTTAAAAATATAAATGTTTGAAAATTTTAAATAATACAAGCGCTATATTGAAATTATGAAACCAGTGGACGTCATATTAAAAGTTGACTTTATTTTCAAACCCAAAATAAAGGATTGGAATATAATTAAACAAACTCAAACTAGATTAAAAAATGAAACACTGAGAACTTCCTATTTTTCCTTTATTAGAAAATCGACATTGTTGAAAAAAAAAAATATATATTATTAAAAAATCCCTCGTTTTTCATTAACTCAAAAAGACATTTATTGGATAAGAAGAAAATCTAAATTAAACGCGTTTACTAGTCCAATGACTTGAAGGGGAGCGAAATTGTAATGAAAGATATTGAATGTGGTTTGAAATCAATGCATTTTACCATCTTTTAATTGGCTGTCAAATGTATATTATCTATTAACCATAAATTTAATATCCTCATAGCTAAATTGGATTGTTTCTTATGAAATCGGATTGTTTCTTGACTTTGAACCTCATACCTATTTAATAAGTTTGTCTTGAATTTTTTTAGATATTTCTCCTTTAAGCAATAAATGTTGCTTAGTTCATTCATTCATTCGTTATTATTATTATTATTATTATTATTATTATGTTTATTATTATTATTAATATTATTATTATTTTAATTATAAATATTTTTGTTGTTGTTGTTATTAATATTACTGTTATTATCATCATTATCACCACCTCCAACATCATCAATCATTTTTGTTGTCATTATTATTATTATTATTGTTTTATTATTGTTAATATTACTGAAATTTTACGCTTTATTGCTTCCTTAATAGTTTTTAAATGCAGGAACTACTTTAAGATCACACAGAAGTTCATTTATTTTCCTCCCTTTAGTATAAATCACTGCTGACATCTAAATGGTGATAAAGCGTTTATTTCTTTTGTTATGTTGATGATATTATGTTTTAATAGAACTATTGAATAGATTCTTATAGATATTGTATCTTGGTTTCATTAATTTCAAATACGATAGTTCCTTCTGGCAACTGCATTCATAACTAAGTGACAAACTAATTAGAATGATGATGGTGTTTTAACTATAATAAGAATAACAAAAGCATCGAAAATGACATCAGCAACAACCGTAACATCCTCATATATACAATAGCGAATTCACTAATCGAGTAACGCTTTGACGTCATCAACAATGAAACTCAGGTCATAGCCTAATAATTTGATAATATTTTTTGGCAATGTTTGACATGCAGGAAAATACTTTATTTTGACAAGGCTGAACTAGATCCGGTAACTTAACTGTTTTAGTGGTAAGACAATAATTTTAGGAGAATGAAGAAACGAAAAAGTGGAACGCGATCTACTGGAGTTAAGGGTTAATCCACTGGAGTTAGCTCAAATGTAGAGGCAATTTTCAGCCGCCATACCTTGACGGGTGATTTTCTAATAATAATGATAAAGTAATAACATTAACAACGAAAGCTACTATATAAGCAAGAACAATGATTATTTTAGTAACAATAATGATAATAACAATAACAAATAATTCTAAAGGAAAAGAAGTAAATATGAAATAGAGGTAGGTACAAATGTGGAATACATACTTTTGCTAAGCACCGTATGCTGAACAGAAGGCGATTTCTTTCCCTTTAAACCGCATTATCTTCTTAGTGTTATCTGTATTATTCTTTAACTGTAATCGTTTTTATTACCAGTATTTTTAGTTAATTGAAATTTATCCAGCTAGTTATTGAAAAAAATAAGATTTTATATATTGCAAAAAAAGAAAAAAGTTTGATAGGAAAACACTCAAGCTTTAAAGAAAAATGTGGAAGAATCGCTCGGTAATAAGCGGCTCGGTAATAATCGCTCGGTAATTCATAATGAATGCAGCAAATTTTAAATTAGAACTGCTCAGAAACTTTGAACGTTGAAGTTTACCTACTCAATCGAATACAAATTACGTCACACAGACCGATGCATCAGCTAAAGTTTAGCCATTTTGTATCGGATTTTTC
Organism: Uloborus diversus; assembly: GCF_026930045.1. Lineage (NCBI taxonomy): Eukaryota > Metazoa > Arthropoda > Arachnida > Araneae > Uloboridae > Uloborus > Uloborus diversus. Next base: position 97,940,728 of record NC_072736.1, read on the forward strand.
ATTGTTGCGGAGCTAGGGTTACCACAGCAAAGTTTCGTGTTTCGCCAAATTTGCCGTAAATAATATTTTATTTAATACTAGCTGCGTTGTCCGGCTTTGCGCGGTCTACTTTGAAAATAAAAATTGCGTCAACTGACGTATCTTCTACAATCAGGCTTAAATAAAAGAAAAAAAAAAAAACCATCATGCAAAATTTCCCCTCCAAACAATGATGAAAGATATTAAAATACTTTTAAGAAATTCAAATGAGAAAGATGAAGTTAAAAGGCGTAACCATGGAAACACAAAGAAAAATAAGTTTAAGTATTAAAAATGAGAAAGATGGAAATACACAATGGATTCAAAAAGCGTTACCGTGGAAACGGAAAATGAAATGGTTAAAAACTTGTATAGAGAACAGATTTTTGATCTTCATTTAATTCGCGTGTAACTTTTTTCTAATGGAGATAGAGGGTTAAACTTTCGACCATAGGTCGTGTTAGATCTGGAGTACAGAAAGCAGCTCTTTTCAGTGGTGTTAAAAAGAAAACTGTGGGACAATCCCTTCATTTTTTATTGATAGATTTAATGAAGAATGTAGTGCCTAAATTTCAGCTAAGCCTAAACAAATTAGAACTAAAAACACAAATAACTCCCGTCGTAATTAAGTTAGATCATTGAAAAAAATTGTGTCGAACGCGGAAAATTCTACTCTTTCCAACGATGTATAATATTAATATGTGCAAGTAATTTTCACCCCCATCATCGGGAATTCATGAGAAAATTGGGCCTAAATTGGAATAAAAAAGAGAACTATTCATCGATTTTTTTTCGAACTGATCTGCAAACCTTTTCAGGACTTAAAGGAACAAACTGAAAATTTCACCGAAATCGGCCGGGTCGTTCTCGAGTTTTGCGAGTTCAAACACACAGACGCTTTTTGGGGACTTCATTTTATACTATGTAGAGATAAAATTCACGTGTGTGTTCAGCAATAATCGCTCGCAGTGAACAATCACCAAACGCGATAACTCGCCGGAAAAGACAACCACTCAAGCACGCGCTCCGATTCAAAATGGCTGATCTTAAGCTGATGCGCCGGCTCGTATATAAACCCTTAATTGAAGTAAGAAGCAGCCATTGTAAAAATAGTGAAAAATAGAAAAGCGTCAGAAGAGGACAACTTGATATGGATTATTTAAAATGAAGCAAATGCACAATTTTAAATGAAGCTATTTAAGCTCTCATTAAACTATTCAATGGATTTATAACATCATGTGCTGTTCAAAAGTACTGGCCAATTCTGTCATAATCTTACTTTTTCAGAAGGGAGAAAAATAAGGTATTAGAAACTGCCGTTCAATCAAATTGCTCTCAATCCTTCACAAATTTCTCATGAAACGTATAACAAACCAAATTACATGTAGTCCAGTCAATAGATACATTTTACCTTGCAAAAAATGGGGTCAAAGATTTTATTTTTTTAATTTGTACATATTGGTGCCAACATGGAAAAACCAAGTTATCCAACACGAAAGACCTCGGGAGAACTTTTGGGGGCCGAAAAACCACAAAAATTGATGACTTTTTCTGTTTTTTCCAAAATATCTCCGAAATGGTTCAACTTAGAAAAAAGTTTTAAATATAAAGTTTAAAGAACATAAAATTTCCTACAACTTTTGTATTTACAACTTTTTTGTAGCACAAATAACAAGCTTGCTATAGCTCTTAGAAAATAGGCAGTTTTCCTCCACTCCGAAAAAAAAAAAGCTTTCATAATGAAAGCAAGGCGTCATAATTATTAGAACTTCAATAGAAACTTTAGTTTCAGAGAGTTTATCGACAGTTAGAGTAGTTTGAGTTTCTTGCTCACCCCCCCCCCCTGGACACAGTAGCAATTCTGGCTGACAGATTAGTTCCCACTAGACTCCAAAAACAAACGATGTATTATGAAACTGAAATACATATATACGCATTCATTTAAAGTACATACGACGATGCAATAATAATTTAAAAAAAAACCTTCCCCACTGCTCACGAACTTTTCTGATCTGACAGAGGTAGTCTCCATCAGACTCCAATAATAGATGATATTATTGTTGTTTGTAACTGGATTACACAACATATACATTCATTTGAGGGATATGATTCGTACATTCTAGTCTAATTATTGCAAACAAAGATGCGATTTTAAAATATTAACGTGAAGGAATGAATATTAGGCAGCTAATAAGCAAACAATCAACACAGTCATGCATCCTATGCTCTGATACATTAATAATAATAAACCCTTCCCCACCGCTCACGAACTAATATTTCTAGTCTGACAGAGGTAGTCTTCAGTCAGACTCCAATAACATATGATTTATATTGCAGTTTGTAATTGAATTACAAAATCTTCTCATTCATTTAAAGCACATAATTCGTACCATCTATTCTATTACAAGCGAAAGTGCAATATTCGAATATAAATGTGAATGAATAAATATTAGGGTGATAATAAGCAAACAATAGACATAAAAATGAATAAATAAAGGTAGAATAGTAATACGTAATGAACACTTTGAAAAAATTCTGCAGAAACTGACTTTTTGAGGCATGAAAATCCAACTGTAGAAGATTAATACATACATCTAAATTACAGAGAGATTCATTCGACCTTAAAGCAAATAGAGACATAACAACAAAATATGCTGTTTATCTTCTTCGAAGCCTTTTTGAAGGTCCAGGTTCTCCCAGTTCAGAATCTGTAGGGGGTAGAAAAAAGCTGTGGTCCTTTAATTGTTCATCTCCTTGTTGTGGTAATTCCAAAAGCTCCTGGAACAAATTATCTTCTTCAACAGTCTCATCCAAAGATGAAATTTCTGCAACATTTTCACAATTTGTGCCACTGCAGTGTTTGCACGTGCTGGAGCATTTTAAACCTGCCTTGTAACAAGAACAGGCTCTAGTACAATTTTTCTTGCAGGTACAAGGTACAATCTTCAAAAGATTCTGAGTAACTGAATCTCTTTTCGTGTCAACATACATTAGACCTTGCGTTCTGCGTTCCCAACCCCATTTCTCTGGATCAATTATGTTGCCCAACCAACTTTGAATTTGGTGGTAGAACCGATATGAGTGATAACGTCCAGCATGCCCCCCTCCCCGCACGTTGGAGGTAGCGCTGCAAGATTTATCTTAGCCCTGTATACTAGTTTTATAAAAAGATTAAATTGCTAAGTATCCAAAGATAGGTTCAAATACTTCACGTCACCTGTGTATAATATTTGCAAAATGTTTTCTCCAGGAAGGCATCATGATGACAGATTGGGTCCATAAATACTTCAATAGCTTCCTTAATTTCAGGAGGGTTTTTTTTTTTTTTTTTTTTACTATTTTGTACAACTTAATTTTGCCTTTGCCAAAGATTGCCGAAGTCCTATCACACCCACAAGACGCATGGATGAAAAGAATATTGCTGGGGTCAAACTTAAAAGATTTAGTGGGAGAAAAAAACAAATCACAAGCATTCCCTCTTCCAGGTTTTATAAAGAACGAGTTGCTGAAAGGCTGTCCTAAAGCTGTCATCAGTCCTCTCGCTCACTATAACAACCTTTTCAATTTCTTTTGCCTTTGAAAGAGCAGTAAGTGAGTGAGTCGGCATCATCTTGAGTCTGCCTGACTTCAATGCCACACTCTTCGAAATATGTCTCAAGAAGTAGAATAAGACAATTCTTTTTGTTATAATTAGCCAGAAATCTTTCTTAAGGAATTTAGTTAACATGTTAGGTTCAACCATTACTCCAAGGGAAGAGATTGATTGCTTATTGATATAGCATTTGTGACAGGCAGTGTGAATTGTCACTTCTTTTAAGAACTTCAAAAAACGCTGATGTTCTTCATTTTGCCGTTTTGCGCTGCATCTTGGAAGATTTTCTGTACCCTTCTCCTTCACAATCTTTATTTCGCATTCATGCAAACTGATTTCGCAAATAATAATGATAATAATAAAAAAAAAAACACCTTGGTCAAGCGTAATCATTTCTAGGAAAAAATTGTAATTCAGAACACACAAATTGATAAAACATACTCTCGCTCAAACCCTGAAGTGAGCAACATGAGTAGCTATTGAGTCGAGAAAAAAGGGGGGGGGGATGGAATGAGGGTGTTTTGTTTAAATTAAAGGGAACAGAGGCATTTACCCTCAGCTGTGAAAGACAAATGATTTAAAAGGTCAGACTGCCGGCGTTTCTCCTTTTTTCCTCCGTTATCCGATGCGCTTTCACGCACTTCGCTGAAGGAGTTCAGAAAAAGTGTAACTTTCAAGAAGCTGTAACTCGCTTGCTTTTCGTGCTACAAAAATGTTGTAATGACAAAAGTTGAAGGAAATTTAATCCTCTTTAACATTTGCATTGGAAGTTTTTTTGTAATTTTAACCATTTTTGAGATATTTTGAAAATACCACAAAAAGTCACAAATTTTTGGGGGTTTTCGGCCCCCAAAAGTTCTCCCGAGGTTTTTCGTGTTGGATAACTTGGTTTTTTCATATTGGCACTAGTATACACAAATTTAAAAAATAAAATCTTTGACCCCATTTTTTGTAAGGCAAGCCCGTTTTTTTCTACCTATTGACTGGACTAATGAGGAATTATATGCAACAAAACCTAAAATGGGGGAATGAGCAGGCTTTTGAAGTAGTTTTAGTACATACCAAGGGTGCCCACAAGGGGGATTATAGCGCAAGTTGCGCCATCAAAATTTTTCGGGGGAATTTTTTAATTTTTTTAAATTTATTTATTGATTTAAATTAATATTTTAGTTAAAATTTATTTTTAATCTAAATTGTTAATTTTATTCTGTTCATATTTTACATTATTTATTTATTTAGTTTGTGTGTGCGTGTGTGTATGTCAGTGATGTAGCACAAAGCTTTTCTAATAAAGTAATAAAAATAATAATTAAAAATAAATAAATAAATACAAATATCGAACCCCCCCCCCCACCCCTAAATAAAATAAAAAAGAGAGCTAAAAATAAAAAAGGGAAAGAATGTTGAGAAAAATGGAGGGGGGGGGGATTTGCGCCATTGAACTTGGGGGGGGGGGAGGGATAGGCATCACTGGTACATACTGTGAACAGTATTCATACACTTAGAGAAATGTTAAAATGAATTATTCGCTCTTTGGTGTGAACTTTGTGATTTATGAAGATTTTCATATGTATTTTCATTAGAAATTATGAATGCATTAAGAAATTCCAATATTGATTCAGTAAAAAGTTGAAGCTTAATCTAATATTTGAGGAACCGTGAAGGCACACAACGTGTACATAATATCGTGAATAATATAACGTATCGTAGATAGATTTATGGTAATTTTCATATACCTCGTAATCTGGAGGAATGCTCAAATTATCATGTGACAAATCAGCGAGAGTACTACTTTGTAATTAAAGGGATGTTGCTTGCGGTGAATCGTACTAACTGAACAGCGATTTAGTTACTAATCGCTAAATGCCTCGTCTAGTTATGCAACAGATTAGTAGTTTTTAGTTTAATAAGTAAAAGTAATAGTCTAAAGCAAATATCCAGTTGCTTTGGTATCCATCATTTAGACAAAGATTTGCAAAGCATTTTACAAAATCAAAGTGCTCAGTTAAAAAACAATACATGTCTAATAGTAGAGGGGCTATGGTAGAAAATGTAGCCGGAAACTGCATTTTGTGATAAAATCATGAAACTTGGCATGCATGTAGACAATGTACTAACAAACAGTTTTGGGAAGGGAGGCAATTCAAAATCCCCCCAACCCCCCCCCCCCTTGTCAGCCATTTTTGGTCAAAAATCCAAAACTACTTTTCTTTTTTATTTTTTGAAAAAAAAACCCACTGTATCTTCTTTTGGAAGTTCTATTATGCTTACTAAAGCGTAAAAAGTCATCAAAATATCTCTAAACCTCCTAATTTTAAAATTAATTTTAAAAACTTGATTTTTTGAAACAAAACTGTAAGTAATCAAAGTCTTTAACATTTCTTGAGGGGTCGTTTGAGAAATGTTTTTTTATGCATTTTAAAGCACTGTGTTAAGGAAAATGAATTCATTTACAGTAGAACCAAATAATCCGAACCCCAGAAATCCGAAACATCAGAAAATCCGAACCTATGTTTTAGAGTTTACGATTAAAAATTGATTACAAAACTAAGAATAAAACAAGAAATTAAAAACCATAAACAAAGCTAGTAATTTTTCAAAACTTTAAACAAACATTTGAATTGTTGTTTAAGAATAAATACAGCACTTTGATTAGTTAAAACGAAATCAATTTTCCTTATCGGTGAAAAAAAAAAAAAAAAGCTTCAAACACTTGGAAATGAAGTACGCAATTTTTTGGAAGTTTCACTCACATTCTGCAGTTTTATCAGTCATATGTGCTCTGGAAATAAGGAGGAGGATGCACGGAAGTTATTTTTACAGAACTCCAATCTTTATTATTATTAAACGCTTTAAAACAAGTTTCAAGTTTTTTTCTCATTCGACGATTTGAGGCGTTTGTTCTATGTTTTAAACCATGTAAGAGGAAGAAATATTTAATTCCTACAATAAGAAGTTTAGTGCTATGTTAATAAAGCTAGCAATATTTTTACTATTAATAAAATTGTTATTTATTGAAATATGATTCGCTGTTACAAAAACTACAACAAGTACATAACATTTTCCATTGCAGTATTTACACATAGGTGTTTAGATAAGTTCATTTTTGAAGCACCCACAAGTAAAATGACAGCAGGTTTTTTTACACTTGCATAACGTAAATTCGCTTTCAGCAAGAACTTGAAAGTTCAGGCAAACTTAAACAAATAAGAACGTGCTTTTCATCAGTTACTGTAAAACACCAATCATAAATTGAAGTTAAGGCTAAATTTTTGGACATACTGCCCCACTGATGTCCACTTTGATAAACACTAAATAACTTGCCTTAGGGCTTCAGCTGTGGATGGTAAGTTATTCATTGATCATTGTTCGCTGGTGGAAAAAAACAGTTTCCAGCTTCATTTACGGACGGCAAGTTGCATGCAGACGAGTAGTAGCAAAGATTAATGAATCGCTAAGATATTTGAAATTTTTAATTAGGTGTGCATTTTTTTTTTAGGTTAGGATATATATATGAAAATACACCAATAACATCAGGATAGTCTTTTCATCATTTCCACATCGTCACTTTTTTCCGACCTGCAAGAAAAGAGGTAACCATGAGAGTTCCACTGAGAATTAATGGAATTCTTTTAGAAAAACTGATTTTTGCTGACCGAATTTGTACGCTAAGTCTTGGACTAATATAAGTCGAAAGTGTTTCCCAGCTCCAAAATCTTTTTCACCCCCTTTTTTGTACAGCTGATGGAAGCATCGTTGTCAACAGTTCCAACGAATATGCTCATGTGTCCTCTTATTGCAGCATGCAAAACATGAACGAAGATCCAGAAATTAGCTTCTTCGTGATTTTATGGCACTAGAGATGTCTTATTCGATGAAAATCACCGTCACATCATTAAGAGCAAACATAAGATCATACAGCTAGTGCAATCATGGGAAACAATTCTCTTATCTGCGTTTAGTAGAAACTGAACCAGTTCTTAGAAAAAAAACCATTTTCTCTAAAATGATGACTTTCTCTTATTCTTCTTATATGTCTTACTTGTTGTATCCTGAAAAGAATGCAGATACTCCACCGAAAAATTTTCTGTCCTAGGTCGTTTTATGTGAATGATGAAAGAACCATCATAGACAATGGCGTCACAATGTATCTCCATTGCACTTATTTGAAAATTAGCATTCATCATTTGCATCTTCATCATCCCATCTTTAATCGTTTTCTTCTTCTCTCGAGTTGTTTTCATCAGTAGGAATACTATAATCTAACTCACTGAGCAGGAAAGTTATTGACCAGACTTATTTCCCGTTCAAAGAGCTCCATTTATTGAAATCGATGGAGGGTGAGGTTGATTTTCATAGAGGAGAAATTCAACTAGGTTGAAATTATCGGTATTGCAGATAATGAAAAGCTTTGAAACGAATCTGTATCGGATTTTAATCTTTTCAGTAAAAGACCAGACTTACTGATTTTTCTGGAAAAATTAAATGCTAAAAAGTTATTGTTTTTCTACCCGTGAACATAAAGTGACTTTTGAGGCACAACTCTTTTCTCTATAAATTTGTTGCACTGTTTTTTTCCTCTACTTGCCCAATCTTCATCAGTTGCTCCACATATTCTTCGTCTATTGCTACATTCGTCTCCAATGAGAACAGTTCTTTTGATGACTCTAAAAATGGATCTCATGTTTAGATATTTCTCTTCAAGACCTTTCTTGAAAACATGCTTTAGAAACTTAACATTTCTTCATTGCGCATATACAACGTTTCTTTAAATTAGTAGAGGTAACTTTTTCAAACTGTATAATTAAATCGATAATTTAAAGACCAGCCAACATCCATCTTCTTAACGCAGTTGGATCTGTGAAAGACCAATAGCCCCACCATCTCCTTTCACTATCGCATTGTTTTGCGAAGCATGGTCCGATCCAATTACAGAAAACATGTTCATTGTCTTTTTAACCGACTTCAAAAAGGAGGCGGTTATCAGTTCATACCGTATGTATGTTTTTTTTTTGTTTGTCCACTCATAGCGTCTCACCCAGTGAACCGATTTTGATGATTCTTTTTTAATGGATAGGGGATGGCTCAACTTAGGTCCCATTACTTTGTTTGACCATATTTGTTCTTTAGAAAAAAAGTTATGGGCGAAAAACAGTAAATTTTATTAACCGACTTCAAAAAGGAGGCGGTTATCAGTTCATACCGTATGTATGTTTTTTTTTTTGTTTGTCCACTCATAGCGTCTCACCCAGTGAACCGATTTTGATGATTCTTTTTTAATGGATAGGAGATGGCTCAACTTAGGTCCCATTACTTTGTTTGACCATATTTGTTCTTTAGAAAAAAAGTTATGGGCAAAAAACAGTAAATTTTATGCAATTTCCAGATGATATTGTAGCGAAGTTCGCACTTTTCATCCGTGGATAACGGTGGCTCAGTGGTAGAATTCTCGCCTCCCACACGAGCGACCCGGGTTCAAATCCCGACTAGGACAAAGTGAATTTTACTAAAATTTCCTTTCTACTGTTTCCCCTATTTTCTCGAATGTTCTATTAATTTCTGCATCTTTCCGAGTCTGGAAAGTTCCAGCACTTTCTCAAGTTGTATATAAGCAGATGTAACGTTCATTCGTGGTTCTGAATAAAGATCTCGAGTTGAGACTAACGAGTATTCGCTTCATTTGGCTTTCACATTGTCTTCGCTATCTTCATCTACGCGACAATATGAAACTCATTGTTATAAAAGTTTGGTGCCATATAACAGGAACATTAATAGTAATTGTAATGATAATTTTGAATAAAGGCTTTTCTAAAGCAATACAGTGATATAGAGCCGAACTTCTTACTAGGTAACTTCTTACTTTTACTGAAATATCTACATTTACACTAAAAAGAATGAAATAAAAAAATTTTGAAAAAAAAAAAAAATAGAACCGACTTCAAAATTGCTCTAAAAAGTGAAAAATAATTTTATTCTTTAAACACCATCGATAATACTTTTAAACATAATTTTTGAAGTTGGCGCAAAAACAAAAAGTAAAACCCATTGTAACCATGCTTCGTTCATATTTTTATCAAAAAATCATCCAAAGTTAGGAACGAAACATTTATATCGTTACTCAAATATGCAGTCATTTGTACTTGAGTTATGGCTGTGAATGATTTTATCGATCGTTTTTGCGCCAACTTCAAAAATTATGTTTAAAAGTATTATCGATGGTGTTTAAAGAATAAAATTATTTTTCACTTTTTAGAGCAATTTTGAAGTCGGTTCTATTTTTTTTTTTCAAAAATTTTTTTTTTACAATAAACGTTTCTTTTTCAAAGACTTTGTGTACGCCTGGAAGGTTTGTGGGTAAAAGAAAAAGATCTTGAATAAAAACTGGTAACCATCCAGCAGAGTTGCCAAAGTATATGTATAGCGTACAGCAATAAAATGAAAAAAAAAAAAAAAAAAAACCACACACACACTCACACAAAATCAACTCCTTCAAAGTTTCAGTAAAGATACTAAAGTTGGTTGATATCTATGACCTAATAAACTTTAATTTTAAAAGCACCAGCTTTAATACGATGCTCCAAAACTTGAATTTGTTTATATATGTATGTTTTTTATACATATATATATATATAAAATGAGAAAAAGCTTACTGATGATCAATTGGGTCACGGAGAATTAACAACAGCAACAATAGTAATAATAATAATGAACAGAAATTTAAAATTCAACTTAAAATTTCTTTCTATTAGAATTATGTTGTCTTGAAATTAATTTCTAACTTTTTTCTTCAAGTCCTTATTCTATTATACCCTTCGCAAATAGTTTCAATTATGTGTGCTCAGTCATTTAAAACGAGGGGCATCATGATCGGATAATTGGACAATTCGGGCAATTAGAGTTCGGATAACTGGAACCCTACTATGATATAACACTAATGTAATGTATCTTCAAGTTCAGAAACCTGTAATTATGTTATGGGGGGAAAAATCACTTCAGGGAACTCATAATTTAAAAATATATATTAAAAAAAAAACACTTTTTGTGAAGTTATTTCTGAAATTAGACATTTTTTGGAGTTTTAAATAGTAAAAAATGTAATAAACATCCATAGAATGACACAACCAATGATTTAGTAAATTATAATAACGAAAATTTAAAAATAATCGCCTTTTTTGGTTTTGGACCAAAAATGACCGCCGGGGGGGGGGGGGGGGGGGTTGGGGGGGACTTCGAAATGCCTCCCCTTCCTAAAATTTTTGTTTTTACAATCTCTCCAAGCATGCCAAGTTTCATAATTTTATCACAATTTGCAGTTTGTTCCCCCGTAGCCCCCCGACTATAATACTTTCACGTAATATCCTTGCTTACAAAGTAAAAATAAGATTATCTGAATTTTGAAGTCTTAAATTCAAATTATGTTTTTCGCAGTTACGGATTGTGATAGGACCCTACTCGTCGAGTCTCTTGTTTCTACGAATGGAATGGAAATGGCTAAGAAATTAAGGAAAATAGGTAATACGAGGCATATCCATTAAAAAAAAAGAAATGATGGTTGGGATGTGGTAATAAAGATCTGATTATTATGGCAAATTTGCACCTGTATACCCATAAAATTAAATTAACACCTTACATTTTTCTTTACGGCATTTTTATTTTTTATTAATCTTAAATGAAAGGATTAATAATCAGGAAATTTTGTATTCAGCAGAAGATTTGCTTTTTAAGTTCATCTATTTTGATGTATTTCCTGATATATTTTTTTTTACACCCCCGTGTAGTTTTACACCAGGGCGGTGAAAAATTACAGGGGGGTGCAAAAATTTTTTTCAACCTAAAAACATAAGAAGAATAATGTTTTTTTGAAAGTAAAATCTACTTAAGTTAAGACCTAAATAAACGCAAATAATTTGTATCCATGGCGACGAAAATTGTTCTCTTAATAAATATTAAAACAACGAACTAAACTTATTCTCGCCGACATGGCAATCTGAAAATTCAGAGCAACAACAATTTTGGTCAAGTGAAGATAATTAGTAATTCCTGATTGCTTAATAACGTCAGTGTCTAAGTATTGTTAAGTAAGCAGAGTTACAGTCCCGTACTGAACATTAAACCAACTTATTTAATATTCTGCTTCTGTGTTTCACTTCTTAAGGAAATTAAACAGAAATATTACACGTTAGTACACTTTTAATTTCGGTTGCTTCTTAAACCTGTTTAGTCTATTGAAATGTTTAACAAATCTTAAATTTTGTCGCTCCTATGTTGTTAAAGAAATAAGCTTAGCTATAATTTGATAACATAAATTAAATTTTGGCTTAGCGTTGTCCCATTTACAACAAACAAGAGTTTATTGTCAATTTTCCAAATTAAAAATTTATTACTGCATTTTAATTTATTTCCTAGCTTTTCCTGGCATTCACTTCTATTAGAATTTAATTCTGTTTCTGCTTTAAAGAATTGAATTAAGCTGTTGCCTCGCAACTGAAATTAAATATCGTCAGTGTGCCATTTCAGAATTCACTATTGTTCACTTTTACAACCGAAATTTAATTATATTCATTCATTGTGAATGTAATTAAATTTCTAGGTCATTACTTCAAGCTTTCTGTATTAATAGCTTATTTTCTAAGCTCAGCTTTGTCATTCTTTTCAAGAAATGAAGTTTAAAACTATGGCTCTTATTGCTGCACAAATTAAATTTTGTTATTGCTTCCGCTTTGTTCGAAATATTTTAATGTCCATTTTTAACCACTGTTCCATACGGAAAACAAGCACATAATAAACATATAATAAAATGGCAGGAACAAATTAAGAGTAGAACAAAAGTAAGAGATTGCATAGTAGTTTAGGGACATCTCGACACCTTAAGGGGAAATGATGAATAACTAGTTTATATTTGTGGATTTAATGATTTATTTTTCTAGAAAATACTTCTTCATATATATATCATTCTAGTGTTTTAATGTGAAAATTTGGTTTGACTTAATAACACCATAAATCATATAAGTAAAATAGAAAACATTAAAGCAACTTCTCTTTAACTGTGGGGGATCTCGAGAGGGATCTACGGGGTGGCAGGAGGAATTCGAAACAATAGATTTCGTAAAAAAATACATGCAATGCAGTAGGCTTAACATAAACAAAAGCTTAACGGATTAAACACGCATTAACAATAAAATAACTCTTTCCTCTATTACTATGAATATTTGTTTCAGGTAAATTTGTTCTTATTTTATTTTTCTGCACAAGCCTCATGAAACCCCTATTGCAACCTACAGTACATTTCAGCAACTTCTGTCTGGAAGTATCATGGTAATGAATGATTACCATACGTGGGTTGCTATTATTATTAATAATAGTCAGCACAACCATCATTGCACTTTTCAATTTTCGAGATCCTTCAAGGTACTGGGTTCAGTTCCGTTCTCTGATTACTAATTCCCTGTGTCGATGTTCATTGCGCAACAGCGTCCTGTATTCTGCAGAGCTTGTGGACTGTGTCCTGAAATTTTCTGATGTTGAGTAGAAAATACCCAAGAAGGTTGTTTCCACCAGGATTCAAAACCTGTTCTGTTGCTTGATAAATGTGCATGGCATTAGAGCACCACAGCAAAGACAAAATTATTAAAATAATAGCAATAATAATATTAAACCAACTTTGTTCAGATATGATTTAAAATATTCAAATCAGGAAGAACTCGACGTGGCCAGATTTCTATGTTACCTGTCGAAATCTCTTCGAATTACACATTTCTATTGGAGATGGCAGTACTTTATTTACTCTGACTATTAGCAATCTTTTGCACAATCATGCTGTTGCACAGCAGTAAGTTACCACCCCTAAGTCAAGGCCAAGGCAGAACTACACGCAAAGCTTATACTCAAGCGTTGCCTTCAATTTGCGGGTTGAAATGCCCCATGTCTGTGGACTCTCATTGGTTGGATAAATTTACTTTATCTATAACTTTGTTCAGGGCCGGATTTAGGGGAGGGCAGGTGGGGCTACTGCCCGGGGCCTCCTCAACAAAGGGGCCTCCACAATAAAATGTTTACAAAATAATCTTACTTTCACGGGTCGAAAACATCGGATATACGCATATATATCAAAATATTCGGATATATATCAAAGCAGGGGCGAACTGGCTGACTTTGGCCCAGTCGGCAAAAGAGTATTTTGGCCCACCTCTATAAACTAAAAAAGTTGAATTAACCAGTACCAGATCTCGATTCTTCCGAGCCGAGCAAAGACATTAAACTACCGCTATAGTTCCTATTTTCCTTCAAGTTTCTAAATCAAGTTTCAAAGTTCTAAAAAAAGAAAATTGTGAAACGTGAAATAAAGCTAACACTGACACATTTTTTATGTGCCTTCAAAGGATACTAATGGTTATAAGTCTGAAAAGGCACATCTTCTACACTGACAGGGTATATACTGACAACATAGGAAGGACACGAAGAAAGGGAAGAATCAGGTAAATTCCCCCGGAAAATTTTCGAAATTGGTTGATCTGTATAGGCATAAGGAGAAAAGAATCGGAAGAATGGGTTCTAGTTCCCTTCCGAACGATATTTTCAAAGTTGATGTCAAAAAGTGTAATTTTACAATTTTCGGTAACGTTGAAGATAGGAAAAAGAAAGGGTTCCTTCACGATTTTGTAACTTTTATTTTTTTTTCAAAATTGAAGTCTATTTTTGGCAATCTTTGTTTACAATAGAATGTCGAGGGCTCTTCCCAGAAATTCTCCGAAATGGTAAGTTTTAGAAATGCAATTTTAGGTTATCCTTGGAAAATTTAATGAAACAGGGAAGCATCGGGAGCTCTTTATGAAAACGTTTCGACTTTGAACTATTAAAAAACGAAAAACTATTATTGGTCACGCTTGAGAGAGGAGGGGGCTCAGTGATCTCATTTAGAAGCATTTAAAAACTCAATTATACTCTACCCAATTTCAAACTGTATTTAGTTACTATAGGGGGAATCCAGCGACTCTCCTTCATTTTTCGACATTGAAATTTTAAAAACATAGTCTTATAATGTGTTTGAAAACATTAAAAGAAAAGGGGACAGGTTTCTCGAGTGTTTCCCCCCAGATTTTTTAGGAGGAGGCTGTGCCCTTCCGCTTTTAAGCTGACTTTTGAATCTTAACTTGATCAACCTTCCTTGCCCCTTAAAAGTTTAGACAAAACTGCACAAAAGCTTTTTTTTTTTTTTCAAAAGGTAAGGATTCGCATAAGCCTGTCCATGAAACGTCACTCTTTCGTTTCAATAACTTATCTACAAGAATCTGGTTAGAATATATCAGAATATTTTTTGCATTACCTTTAAAACTAAACATCAAAAAGCTTTTCAATGTTTCCAAAATAATTACTATATCATTGTGTGTACCTAGAAAACCAAAAAGTGAAAAAAGCACCTTTTTTGTTTTACAAAACTTCTCTAATCAGTACCCTTTTATCTGAAAGCGCACTGCCCCCTTTTTTTTGGTCTGGGGGAAACACTGGTTCCCTCAGGGCATTTTTTTCTGAAGCTGAAATCAATTTTTGGCTATAGTCATTATAAAAGGGTTACGGAGCTCTCCCACGAAAATTTCAAAAAGTGAAATTTTAGGCTATCTTTAGTGACTTTAAGGGAATGGCGAAGGTTTGAAGACTTTGTCTGGCAATTTTTCGATATTTAAATCTGAAAAACACTATTGAGGGCCTTGATGCAAGATGCAAGAACCAAGAACTAAGTAAGTCCAGACTCACTCATTTTTGGTAAGACAAACAAATAACACCAGTGTCCGGTAAAAAGGCTAATATCTTTCCCTCATTATTTACTAGAAAGCAGAGGGCTGATCTTACATTTGTGTCCCGTTGTAGCATCAATCGGAACTTCTATACTATCGGCAACACCCAAAAATGAATTTAAAAAAAAAAAAGATTGGACTGAACTGGTTCTTGCATCAAAGTTCTCAATTGCAGACTTAAGGCTAGTATCGTTGGTGACTTTTAGACTACAAAGGAACCTGCTATCTGAAATACCTTAAGTAGCCCGTTAATTATAAATCTAGCCCTGATTTCAACTGAAGACTAATTTATCAAAAGGGAACATATCCATTTTCCAACAATGTTCAGGAGGTGAGAAAAACGAATTAAGGTAAGAGCAAAATTGTTTTATCAACTTCTCTGGGCACAGAATTGAGCACAAAAGCATAGCAAATCATGGGCCAAAGTAAGAAATGTTTGTGTAAAAAAAAACAAGAATATATCGCCATCTTAATTTTGAATATGTGCCCTTTTGAACGAAAACGTGAATGTTGAAAATTCCAATTTCACCAAAACTCTAATATTTCACCTTCTCATATTCTCTTATCGAAGTACATGAACCTAAAAGTAGTGGATTCAAATTTGAGGATTTTGGACATGTGTTTCTTTGGATCTAAAAGTCTTCGTACTTCAGATTCTTTCAGGATATGTCCCCTTTTGTTCAAAATAAAACGTCAGAGGACGGATTTGTTACCTTTTGATCAAAAAGCCACACTTTATACCCTTAAATAAAATAGGATTTTCCACGTTTGGACTTCTTGAAAGTGATTTGATAAGAGTCGTGTGAACGATTTAGAAAATATCATAAAATGAATTTTTCTAAAAATTGGACATGTTCCTTTTTGATAAATTACTCCTCAACTAATGTAGCTCAAAAAAAAAAAAAAAAAAAAAAAAAAACAACAACAACAACAACAAGAAGGAAACCTTGCTCTCCCCAGTCCCCCCCCCCCCCCCGGAACTCAGTCCTAAATCCGCCTGGGTTCAGGAGCTCTCTCGAAGTCGAAATTTTGTCCTGTTTCAGATTCAGTTTATCGTAGTTCAGACTTGCTTTAGCTTTCCCGTATGCGTTTCGGAGATGAAAATGCTCGTATAGCGGTAATTTACAATAGACCAATGAAATATCTTGCCAACTGACAGCATTTAGTTGAATCTGTCACAACCAGTGGGTACCTGGGGCGTGCACAGAAATTTTGGTGCACGTCACAAATGACTTTTACGGGCCCTCCTCTATCTTGTTTACCCAATACGTCCCTACATATATTTCACCCTTCATTTAAAAAATCTCGGGCCTTCAGGCTCGAAACCGGGCCAACAGATGTCCCTTCTCCCCCCCTGTGTTTGCCCCTGCTCGTGCTCATGTATCAACACCCCAAAGCATGGCCCACACATTTATAGCAGTGCCGGGGCCGCTTTGTTTAATGGTGCAGGCCCCTTCAATTTTTGTTAATAGACGTACAAGTATGAATTTTTAACTCGCTTTTTTCGTCCCGGGCCCTTTTCCAGGCCGCGTTGGACCCCAATTTCTCTGGCCCCCTCCCGTTTTCTCAATGTTGGAGGCATGGCCCCCAGAGCTCTAAAAACTAGAGAGAAAGCTGATAAAAGAGGAAAGCATTCGTACGTGATGAACTTCGGCTATTTACTTTGGTCCCTGCTTAGGGTAGGGGAAAAAAAATAAATAAAAAACCTGTTTCCAAACGCTTTTTTCACAGAGATTAAACGAATTACATGTTTTTATTTATTTTTTTAATGACACTTTAAAAAATGTTAGGTGTGAATTTAAATGTATTAAGTTCAATAAAAAAAAAAAAAATGCTTGAAGTGGCCCACTCGGCGGTTGGCCCAGTCGGGGATCCCCGACTAGCCGACCTGGCCAGTCCGCTCCTGTATCAAAGTATCGGATATTTTCGAAAATATGATGATCTTTTCGAACCCTGATTAGGGGCCTCCCCTCCTTCGTTGCCCCGGGGCCTCCACACTTCCAAATCCGGCCCTGACTTTGTTGACGCTCTCAGTTTCAGTGAGATGACATCTGCTCCCAGCACGGTTATTACCTATTCCAGACGGATGAATCCAAACAGAGACAAAACTGCACTCTCTGGATGGGATAACCAGGCTGTCGATATACTGAATGTTATTGAATGTCTGACCTTACTAGCCAGTCAGTTAAGAATGCCCAAAAACCGAAGCCATTACCAACACTGGTCAACGTTAATCTTATTATTGAAACTTTGTTAACTTACAAAACTTACTTGTTGAACTTCTGATAAGTGTTTTCTTGCTCAATATTTAAATTTTCAAGAGGTTCAATAAACAACGATAAAAATTACTCTTAAGTTCCGCCAGTTTAGTGATTTTCCTACGCGACAGTAAGAGTACAGACCTTCCTTTTAAGGTGTTTTCTAAGAAGTGTCGAGGAATCGCAGGTGTCAAGATGTCCCCAATCTACAATACAGACCTAACTTTGCACATATAAATATTGTTAAATTATTTATATCCGAAAGTTCTTCACTTGAACTCCTCAGATTTAATGCATTATTCTCGGATTTGATCTTTTTAGCCTACATTCAAGTGAAAGTTAAAAAAAAAAAAGCATGAAAGAAGGTCTAATGCATCTGAAAAATATGGGATCATCATGCATTAGAAAAATCGGCGAAGATACCTCATTCCACCCTTCATTTTTTTTATTTGAACAATTTTCGTTCAATTTTGGACAGTTCAAAAATTTTAACATTAGCGCCTACGTAAAACTAAAGGCAAGTACAGAATCCAGAAAGGCGGGTTTGCTTATTAGAAAACTTTATTGAAAATAGCTCATGAAGAAGAACATGAACAAAAAAGGTATTTTAAGTTTGGATACGTCAAGGACATGTTTTGAAAAAATTCAAAAAAATTAACATTTACTCCATTAGTGAACTTTATACCTTCTAATACTAAAAATTACTTTTTAGTACCAAAGAATTGAGAAAATAGAGCAGATTCTGGATATGTTCTTTAATTTTGGTTTCAAAAAATAGCCAAAAATTCATCAAAAGATGAAACAGAAAACAGAAAAAAAACAATTTCTATTGTTTGATTTACACTTTTTTTATCCTATTTTTTACTTCGTGACGGAATGACATTTTTGACAACCAAACTTTTGGACTTCTTAGTACAAAATGAAATTTTGTGTTGTTGATGAAGCTCATGTGTTGCGTCGGAATGACGAGGACTTGCAAAGTCCATTTATTGCAATAATTGTAATTATATTTTAAGTGAAATAAAAAAATATTCTACTTAGTTTAATTAAAATTATTGATTATGAGTGAAATAATTTATAAAATCATTCCAATGAAAACGGGGAAAAAAAGAAAATGTTGTCATTTTTGTGAAATTGCTCATCATGCTATGTTATTCTATGTTATTGAGTAAGCAATGGGGTTGTTTCCATCAGTTAAAAGTTTTATTTTTAGTCACTAAAGATAAAAAGAATGGAAAAAAACATGGAGCGAGAAAAAGAAAAATATTTTGTTTTCAAAACATTTAATTTTTTATTAAATTTTTTTTTTAATGTCCGATTTTTCAAACAAGGCGTGGTCTTCATGACGTCACAAGTGATGAACTTTGGCGTGTACACCACTGGCACGCTGATGCTTACTGTCTACCAAGTTTCCAGCTTATGATAATTCAGAAGCGAATGAAATATTGAGCTCCATGCTTGCTATCAACCATATCGTTGCCATTTTTTTTTCAATAATTGGCTGGAGTGACTGAGCTGGAGGTGTATTTCATGTATATCATTGCCAGTACATGTGAGTAAAGGCGAGGCCTTCGAGATAGGAAGGCCATCCAACTAGCAAATGACGTCATCGTTCGTCGATCCACAATGATATTGTGAAGTGAGCACTTCGATTAGTATGTTGGTTTAATTAAACTATTTGGTTTATTTATTATTGTCTTCTCTTATTTTAGTAGCATTAAAAGTTCTACTTTTTCATTTGAAAACATAAAAAGGAACCGATAATGATACATTAAAAAATACACTGAGCTTAATTCATAGTATTTTACATAAAAACATTTATAAGTCTTACAAAGTATTCAAATAACTAAACACGATTTTATTTTTCAATCATGTTAAAACGAAGTGAGAAATAAACACAGTTTTATTTTTCTTTTGAATTTTTTTTAAAACTAATCGCATTTTAACTACTTGTATATTGTATTGAAACATTAACTCTTAAGAAGTATTCAAATAAATAAATGAACTTTCATTTTACAATTACATCAAAACAAAAAATAATTTTACCATTGTATTTCAATAAGAATTCAATGAAATTTAAAAAAAATAAATAAACATTTTTACTTAAGTAAATAGGAAACATGACTGCAATATGTTTCAAAGACATAACATCAAATTAAAGTACATAATACCAGATTATTAATGTTAACTTAGCTGAGCAAATTTATGCTTTTAAAAACACATGAATGCATGGGTGCCGTCCCCCAAAGTAAACGCTGCACTACCCCCTTCAATTATGAAAACTTCAAGAAAAATACCCCAAAAACATCTCCTCCATCTCCCTTAAAATTTCAAGGGCACAGTCATTTAACTATAGCCGTTGAAAAGCTATCATTACTACGAGACTATGATTCCGACCCCCCCCCCCCCTTCGGTGGGCACTCTCGAAAAATTACACAGGAATTCAACTTGAAAAACGTTAATTAAAGAATGAATTATACAACATCATGAATACTGTATGTTGTACATCAAAAAAAAATGTATTCAATATCTCAGCAGCCTTTTTCTTTTTTTTGGAATTTGGCTACTTTTCCATTTTTAGCTTTTTCTGCTGCTAATGATTCATGTGGGGGGGGGGGGGGAGGGGGGGGCTTCAAGAGTTCATCATTTTAGGCTTTTGAAAAATTATTTTAAAAAGCATTAATTGATGACAAAGTAACCTTTTTCAAAAAACTTTTCATAGAATGACCATTTTAGCAACTTTCTTCAATACTTAAAATCTCATATATGTTAAATTTAGATCAACATTTTGCTGAGTATGCTCTTTCTGGAATTCAGTGTGACAGTTTTGTGACAGGGGGAAGGGAGGATATAACAAGAAGTGTGACATCACCCGTTGTTTATAACAATATGCTCATGTTGAACAGCATTACATGTAACAAGGGGGGGGGGATTTGTTTAAAATTTTGCAACATACTTTATGGACAGCCCCTTAATTCAATTTATGTTACAGTCTCAGAGTTCCTGAAAGCTTATTACACAGAAAACCCAAGGAGTTCAAAAAATAATGTAGTTCAAGACATTTTGCCCTTTTTAAGCATAAACAAACAAGCATGGAGCATTTGGCAAGTAATCTTTCGTAAGCCCAGAAATTATGAATACCTTTAACTCAACCACAATTTGTGCATAAATATCATAAAAACTCAAAGACAACAGTGGAAAAAAACATATATTTTTTTTAATTTACGCACAGAACCAGCTTGTTTGAATAACATTGCAGGGGCGTAGTTGGGGGGAAATGCTTGAGTATCGAACCCCACGACCTCCGGCGTTCAAAGCTAATCTTCTACCTTAGAATAACGGAAAACCCATCAAGGAATGTTTTTTCATCAAAATAACACATGCTAGCGTATGAAACAATTTAATCGAAACCGAAAATATAAAGATTAGTTCAGTTAAAAGCCTGTTTCAATAAACTTGTTTACATACATATTAACTGAATATCAACACCAAGTTACGTTGCTTATGATAGCAACAAGTATATTTGCAGAAAATTTTGACATATGTATATTGTCAGCTTGGAAAATCCATTTCGAATAAATGCGTGTACAAGGTTGAAAAAATAAAAAAATTAAAAGTTGCAAGTTAACCATTTCAAATATTAAAGCAGTACGCTGAAATTACAAACTACAGACAAAAATATCAGAAAGGAAAACTGACAATTGTTTGTGTAATGAAGGAAAAATTAAGTAACCTTAATAACATGAACTCAAAAGCATAAAATGTAAATTTGTTTATCTGAGAAAAGTACTTACCCTCCGAACTTTAAAATTTATTCCATGAGGAGCCCAACTTTTTTCTTCGCATGCAGGTTGTTCGGAAGCGGAAATCGCTGACTCACTTTCACTCAGCAGACATTTACAAGACTTATATTATAGATATATATATATATATATATATATATATATATATATATATATATATATATATATATTTTAATTGCTTCTACATTCCGGTACGTGGAAAGGATGAGATAAATCCAACAGTATTGTATTCAAAAATATGCATCCGAAGTTACATATTTCTTATTTCATCTATTTCAGCCAGAGCAATCAACACTAACTGTTTACTGGTAAAACGCACTACTTTCAACAGTTTCCGCGCCAAGTTCATAGATCGACGACTGGTGGCGTAACGAAGCGGGGGGGAAAGGAGTTGTCTGGCCTGTTATCACGTGGGTCTCGTTAAAGGTGCGAATTAAATATTGCTCTTATGGCATCAGTGAATGGGCATTTAATCACTTGTAATGTGATGTGCAGAAGCGTAAAAAATGAAATTGAATCTGCGCACCGATTAAAATATTTTTTAAAAAATATTAAACTTCGTCAAATTATTTAAAAAATAGTCAAATTACATGTTTTTAAAGCATGCTCTTTCAGAAAAAAAATACTTTTAAAATTTCGGAAACGACTCCATCGTTGACAAAAGGGCACGTTAGCTAAATCATTTAGATTAAGTAACATGAGAAGAAAGTTTGCAACAAACTTTTGTTGTTATCCCCAATCGGTGAAATTTCAGCCATTAAGTTTGATTTAGACTTACATAAGTGATGAATATATTACATGCTGTTTTAATCAGAATAATATTTATAAAAAATATGATTCGTTGCATGGGACAAAAAATTGCTCTCTAAATTCTGTGTTTAACCACTAATTCTTCTAATATGCTATGAGACACTTTTCCTACATGTATGAAAATAAGAAATAAGAAAGGAAAAATAACTACAACTGATTTTGCGTCAGAAGGCGTGCTTTGAATTAGCTCTAATTATATTTCTTCTAAAGAAGATTAATTGCATAGGAATGAATAAAGGAACGTAAAGTTTAATTAATGACTTTAATTTGTTATGTAAGCGGCTAACCTTTTAAAAAGAACGCTATGTTATTCCATTAAACATCGGTTCAAACAACGGCTCCTGGGGCGAAAATTTACAAATTTTTCTCTTCTTACACCCATTTAATTACGAAAATACACGCTTTTACCATCCGTATAGTGACGTTTAAAAATATACCGAACTATTTAAGTGCTTATTCATTTATATTTTGATGCCTAAAACATAGAAATGTTTTTTTTTGACGACCTTTGACGAAAACGTTTTTTTTTTTTTGCTGTTTAGTTAGTTAACCCTTTGATAGTCTTCCAACTGTAAAAGGAATATAAAGGTTGTTTTGATGTTTTTCTTATGCTGAATGTATTTCTGCTTCTTAATTATATAATAATTTCTTTTGCTTAATAAGTAATCTAGTATCTTTAGTGGACTCATAAGTGCTACTTTTTAGTTTTAGTTTGCATGGAGAAAAGCGATGGTTTTCAGTTAGTTTTTAGTTGTCAAATAAATTTTAGTTTTTGTAATGAAGTTCCAGTTTCTGAAATTTGTTAAAGGAAAAAAATATATAATTTGTTAAATTAGACATAGTTTAATTTTTGAGTTTAGTTAACAAATGCAGCGGCATTCAACAACAAGAATACAAAGAGGAAGTTATAGGAATATACTCAAAAAAAATTTTTTTTCAACAATCTCGAAGGATTTCTAAGAAACTCTGCACTTATTTTGAAAAAAGTCAAAAGCTATATCGGAACGGACTTTTATTGCCGCTCAAACTCAAGACGTGGTGAATTGGTACTGATTAGTTTCACCAATCACTCTAATTACTCAAAGAGTGTGGCGCAACCTAAAGTTTTCCTCATCTAGCATGTTCTGATATATATTAAGAAGTAGTGGGATATGTCGAATAAAATTTGAGCATAAAGATCCCAAAAAGGGGAAATGGAGGAAAGAACATGAGGTTATCAAAAACTAAAACAAGGTAAGTTCACAATGTTGATCCGAGCTTTTTATTAATAACCCAAGAAGTGGACTGACATTGCGACTTACCATTCCAATTTCCAACCCAATTAATTAGGACAAAGGGACCAGAAGTGATTATCAAAACTAATTGAAATAATTAACTATCTACAATAATTAATCAACATCGATATTTTAAGACCAGCCGTTTCTTACTGTTTCGCACATCCTTGTTTACAGAACAAACCTTAAGAGTAAAAACTGTCAAGTTGGCACAACAGATAAAATACTGAAAACACACTCACGATCCTCAGAGTACGGGTATGTAATTCTATGTTACACAGTTCTGCTACACGGTAACTGAAAACCATTCTCCCAATAAATCAGACGTACGAAAAGGGAACGTAGCAAACTTTCCATTCAGGAATTTGTCCGACGTAGGATTTCCAGAAGAAGAGTAAATCAGATATTAAGAGCCATTGTCTGTAAGAATCAGGGCAGTTTAAAGCATTTGTGATTGTTGACATTTTTAATTTTTTTTATTTTCACATATGTTGTTCCTTATCATGAATGTAATGTAAATCCGAAATTTGAGCTTTGTCTGACTCACCGTTTTTGAGAAAACAATTTTTTTTTGTTTAGGGGGCGTGGCACATTTTTGCTGGTTTTTCAAATTTGCAGATTTTAATGTGCTTGTTGCTTGAAGCGTCCTCTTAAGGGGACAAGGGACCTTATACATTCGGAAAATCAACCAAATTTCACAAAAATTGTTTTTGCGCCAAAAAAATAGAGCTTAGTACCAGCTTTGATAATCCATTTTCATTTTTGCGATATTATGATTTTTACGCATTTTATTTACATTTTTAAAAAAGGGGGCGTGGTATTTAAAGGGATAAAAGTATCAGCTGATTTTTGTTTACCACGTTTTTAATCATCATTTTTGGCTCGAAATGCTCCCACCGCATTATTTTTCACTGTATCGCTTCAAAATTTTTTGAGCACATTAACAGTCTTATACTTCATAAAACTGGGCATTACTTTACCCAAATACAAAAATTTACTATTTATCCGCTGTTAGCAAAGTAGCATACGTATTAAAAAAACGTAAAATTCTATTCATAATTTGCTTTTTTTTTTTTCTAGTTTATATACGCACATAGATTGAATTCAATGCCCATTTATGTTCATACGGATAAACTACATCTGGAAAAAAAAATATTGTTGGTTTTCGTTTACATGAATTGCGCCTGGAGTGTTTTCAATTCTGCCCATGTTGCGTTCCATATGCCTCACAAAACACCTTTTTTAACCCTAAAATTTTTAAATTAACATTTAAAATGTCTAATATTGATATGAAAATATTATTTTTGTTCTATTACTTCAAATACATGGTGTAAAATTATAAAATTGAAAAGTAAAATTCAAAAGTCCCTTGTTCCCTTAATGACATGGTTTTTTTGATTCCATATTACTATATGGTCTTGTTAGATACTGTTACAGCTGTCAAATCGGTGACACTACGAGGGCGACGCCCACAAACTCCGTTTAAAAATGACTGAAAATGAATTTTTTTCTATATTCAAGGCCAATTTTTTCAAAGCGCCTTCATGATGACACCAACATTTTTGGATCATTTTCTAGCCACACTTACATACATCAAAAATATGTATCAAAATCGGTGTCACTATAAGGGCGCCTGAAGATATTGGAACTTTTATTCGATAAATTTCACAAAAAGACAAATATTTAAAATCTAACTACAACTGTCGCCCTCATAGCAGATATCTGATACTAAATTAGGTTGATAACCAACATGTTTGTCTAACATTTGCACAAAAAAAATCGGTGTCACTCCTATTATTTTTGGAAATATAATCGTTCGAAGTTAGTACGTTATGGCGTTTTTTTTATATTTATTTATTTAATCTTTTCACCCCCAGATATTTTTTTGAACATATTTATTTTTAATTTAATACAAAAAAGTGTACCTTTTAACATAAACAACTTTGGGCAGCAATAGAGTCTTTTTCTTGAATAGAAAATGCCCGTTTTGATATTGGTACCAGGTGGATCTATTGTGTATAACATGTTTAGACTATTATACCAATACTCGTCTTGTTTTTCCGGCCAAACAAATTTATTTATTCCAATTGTTCTTGACATGCATTTGACCTAAACTTGCAAATGATCAACTTCTACTATTTTTCTGGGATAGCATGTTTTCCCATGCTTTAGTGCTACAAAATTAGCAGTTTTCAATAAAAGATGACCGTCTTTCTGACATTGGTTGATTTAATTCTTAATGTTTTCTCCATTTTGGTCTACGTTATCCTCAAATTCAGTTTTAGATTCTGAATGTTCGCTTTCTTCAATATTCTCATTTGATGTATTGAGAATGCATTCGTTTTTTTGTTTCTTAAATCGAAAAAAAAGGGATAGGATTTGGTTCATAGTACAATACTCTGAAGCAACGAACAGTTTTTTCCCCGTTACGAACTGCATTTCTCATAAAGTGTGCAACTTGACAGAGATGTTGTTTTCTCCTAGTATTTCCACCAAAGGTAAATTGTTCTTATAAATACTGCTTCTGCTTTGAAGTGAACTTGAACTGAGCTCGTAAAGATAGGGCCCATCCAATTTCATTAAATTGAACTTGTGGCAATGCAAGGGTATTTATTAATTGAAAATTTGAAGCATTTATACAAGATGTTTGTAAGAGCTTCTCTCTATACATCTTTCGTATAAAATCCATTTGCAAGTTGAGGTCAAATGTATGTCAAGAACAATTGGAATAAACAGATTTGTTTGGCCAAAAAAACAAGATGAGTATTGGTATGATAATCTAGACATATTATGCACAATACATCCGCCTGTACCTATATCAAAACGGGCATTTTCTATTCAATAAAAAGACGCTCTTACTGCCCAAAGCTGTTTATGTTAAAATATACTTTTTTTGTATTAAATTAAAAATAAATATGTTCAAAAAAACTATCTGGGGGTGAAAAGATTAAATAAATAAATATAAAAAAACGCCATAACGTACTAACTTCGAACGATTATATTTCCAAAAATAATAGGAGTGACACCGATTTTTTGTGTGTAAATGTTAGACAAACATGTTGGTTATCAGCCTAATTTAGTATCAGATCTCTGCTATGAGGGCGACAGTTGTAGTTAGATTTTAAATATTTGTCTTTTTGTGAAATTTATCGAATAAAAGTTCCAATATCTTCTGGCGCCCTTATAGTGACACCGATTTTGATACATATTTTTGATGTATGTAAGTGTGGCTAGAAAATGATCTAAAAATGTTGGTGTCATCATGAAGGCGCTTTGAGAAAATTGACCTTGAATATAGAAAAAAATTCATTTTCGGTCATTTTTAAACGAAGATTGTGAGCGTCGCCCTCGTAGTGTCACCGATTTGACAGCTGTAACAGTATCTAACAGGACCATATAGTAATATGGAATTAAAAAATCCATGTCAATATAAGGGTGCTTCAAGCAACAAGCACATTAAAATCTGAAAATTTGAAAAACCAGCAAAAATGTTCCACGCCCCCTAAACAAAAAAAATTGTTTTCTCAAAAACGGTGAGTCAGACAAAGCTCAAATTTCGGATTTACATTACATTCATGATAAGAAACAACCTATGTAAAAATAAAGAAAATTAAAAATCCCAACAATCACAACCTGCCTGATCCTTACAGACAATGGCTCTTAATAGCATTCACAATAGAGGAAATAATGTTTATTTTTAATTCAGCACAAAACACCTTCCTAACCAAAACTAAATTAAAACCAATCCATAGAGACACCCTGTAACATTGAAAATTATTCTGAAGCTTAACAGGATAAGTGACTCCTGTTTTCATTCTATTATATGTTCATCTAAGTTATTAAACACAAACAACTTATTCAAGTAACTCTTAAGCTCTCATATTTAACACAAGAAGTTCCGTTCAGAACTAAACGAGCCTACTTTCCCGTATACCAGTATCGATATTCTATTATCTGATCAATATTCTAAAAATTAGATAAAATTGCAAAATATTTCAAACATATATTTTTTAATATTTTAAGCTGATTTCTAGAAATAAAATATGTTTCGCTCATCTAAAGAATTTGATGCGTAAAAAATAAATAAACGAACAAATAAAGTAGCAGCACCTTTTAAACAAAGCGGCTAATACATTTTTCTCTATTAAAAATATTTAACATATTTTAAAGAGAAAAAAAAAGACTTAAAATTAATAAGCTCATAAAAAGAATACATTATATCATATATATAAAAAAAATCGTTTGGTTTTGGTTGGTCAAACCCCTGTTGCCAAAAAATAATTTTAAAAATAAACTAATGTACTTTCAAGTATAAATAAAAACAGTAAAATGTCAACTTAAAGAAATAATTTTTCCTTGTCGAAAAAAAAAATCGTCTGCGCATATCTTTATGTAGAAACATAAAGGACTCCGAATTTCTCCACCAAAAACTAAATACGGAAATTTCAACTTTAAAGTGAAAATAAAAACAAATCATAATAACAATATATATTTCATAGTATACAAACCATGACTGGGGAGTCGGAGTCGGAGTCAATCTCATTTTGGAACAAGAGAGTCAGATTCGGGAGCCGAAGGTTTTTAATTCAAAGACACGGAATCGGTTATTTTTTTTCTTAAAGTCCGCAAACCTACCAATGTTTGCGGATTTAGAGTCAGACTTATTTTGGGATGAAGGAGTCGGAGTTGGAGTTGAACTTCCAAGGGTCAGAGTCAGTCATTTTTCCTCCGTGCGTAACTTTTTGCCAAAGCTCGAGTCAGAGTCGAAGGCGGGGAATCGGAGTTCGACTAATTTTCGAGCACAAGAGTCGGAGTAGGAGTCAGGTGCCCTAAAATTTTCGGAGTCGGAGTCGGGAGTTGGTCGTCAAGAGCTGTTTCCAACAAAATTTGTTTGAAGTAAATCTGCCCTTTAGTTCAGAATCTATACTGACTTTCAATTTCCCCGTAGGCGCTAGTGTTACAGGATTTGAACCGTTCAAAAATGAACAGAAGATTATTCAAATCAAAACATATTATTTATACATGTACTTCATCAAAAGCTTTTTCCTACAATGTGTGTTTGAAGCAAATTAGCCTCTAAGTTCAGGATTTATATGTGCTTAGAATTTCCCCGCAGGTGCTAATGTTAAATTTTTTTGAACTGTTCAAAATGGAACGAAAAATTGTTCAAATCAAAAAATGAAATATGGGAATAAGATGTCCTCGCCGAAATATTTCGAACAAAAAAATTTGTTCGAATCTGACTATTCACTCAAAAGTTATTTGGAGGGGGGGGGGGGGGGCAGACAGACAGATACATTTTTCCGGATCTCAAAACCCTACTTTCCAATTTTTAATTTTTCGATATTTTTCAAATTATTACTTTATTCATTTTTGATTTTTTTTATTTTTTGCGATATTTTAAAGATGCATTAAGCCTTCTTTCATGTTTTTTCTTCTTTTACTGGGAAAGTAGGCTAACAAACATGTTACTAACATTAAATAATTACTGAAGCAAAGAAAACAATCAGGTGGACATAAAAGGAGAAAAAGGCTAACTTGTTTTCGGCATGAATCTCTCTAACGGAGTAGCGCAATTGTTTTTTTTTTTTTTTTTCTTGTTTATTAGAGGTTGTCGTCTATATATGAAGAAGTAATGGAAGGATTTAAGCCAAAGTTGGTACAAATATGGACCTGAATGGGACAGCGTCTGATTTGTTTTGGCACGAATTATTTCATGGGTAGGTCAAAAGAGCGTTTTTCAAGTTTTGCGTGATTGATGTTCTTTAAGAAGTGATGGATGAATTGAAACAGCAATTATTATACGACGGCTCTCAATCGGGAACGGATCTCATTGGATTTTGGCATGAATCACTCCAGGGAATTTTTTTTTATAGTTAGGCTTGAGTGTGTCTCAAGAAACAATGCAAAGATTTAAAAATAGTATACAGGTGGACCTAAACGAGAAAAGATACTGATTTAGTTTTGGCAGCAATTATTAACCTGAGAAGAGGGTGGGACATTTATGTAATTAAAAAATTGCCTCGTTTATCTTAAGTGCTACACCTCAAAAAAGAAAAAATCCAAGAATTTGTGCAAAAATTGGCAAACAGATGGGCTTCTGTCACTCTTTCTACTATACTGAATCGTTAATTAGATTAAAAAAAAAAAAAAAAAAAAAAAAAGACGCAAAGGTGTACCTCATTGCCAGCAACTGGTTTTCTTTTTTTGCGCCATTTGCTCCAAATAGGTTTGTGAAAACAATGGTTTATTTCGTTGTGCTTGACAACTATTATAAAACGTTGGGTGCTATTTGAAAATTGCAGAACAATAATTAAGCTTTGACTAATTTTTAGGACGTTGCTTTATTTGATTTTAAACACACTAACTAACAAAACGCAGTTTATTTGTTTTAAAAAGCAGAAAAATGTGTTTATCTGCCGGTAATTTGAATAGTCCCCAAAATTATTTTTTGAACATCGGCGCACAGTAACTTTGAAATAAGGCCATGTGCATCTTAAAGCGATTTTTAAATTTGATTTTTCCCTGCTCATTTTCATTTCTAACCACTTGAACTTAAACATATTAATTCAATGATTGATGTTTCATTAGTTTTAGTTTTTTTATCCAGCTGTAAAAAGCAAAAAAAAAAAAAAAAATGTACATTGGAATTTATATTAAGTTCGTGTCCCGATTATATACAAGCTTAGCAGACGAAAACAGAATTTGTGAGCGCCATGACAGAAAGCTACGAGTAATGCAAAGTGCTCTGTGCAATGTTTCTAAATACATTTGCAACACAATTTGGGAAAAGTGGTTATGATTTTATCATACCTAATGTACGGACAAACTAATAGGTATGCAAATTTTCAACTGAATTGCGTGTAACATGCTTAAAATAAAATTAATATTTTAATCTTTTTATAGAAAATTTTTACCAAATAATAACCACCAACTCTCCTCAGGTTGATTTTCATGTTTATTTAATAGCGCCTGAATTTTTGTTTCGTTGACTTTTATTTCAATCAAAAGAGATAGACTTTCCCCAAAAGGAAAAGAATCGAAGAGACATCATCAAAATAACTACAACATGAAACGAAAATACAAAATTACCTTTCCATTTGCTTTAAAATTTGCTTCGCAACCTGTGCGAAGCGTGGAACTCTAGAATGGCACGATGTTAATAAGAGTTCAAGTGAAAGCAATTGAGAGCAACGATATTTCCAATTTCAAAACTCAGTAATAGATTTCTTTAAAAAAAGCCCAGAGTGAACACAAAACTTTTAGAAGCTGGGAAGGAGCTCTCAAGAGGATTGAAAACTGAAAGGATGAAGTCAGCTGACGCTTGAAATGCTTGAAGGGAAAGTCCCTCAAATGCTCAATGGGCAGAACGCAGGCTCGAAGGCTTTAAAAATCGTTCGAATTAAAGAAGTTGCTTCAATACTCAAAGCAAATTTTATTTATCTTCTTTTAATTGCACGATCACGAATTACTTATTATCCTTACCTGATCAAAGTTGATGTTGCTCGGATTTTTCAGATTTCTATGACGACGCTTATTCATAACATTTATTTGAGAACGACATTTTCGTTGTCATAATTGAAAAGGTTTGATTTTATTCATATGTTTTTCAGGGCTTTACTCAAGCAGACTTTACATTGAAACTTTTTTTTTCTATTGTAAATTTACGTTTTTTCAAGAAAAAACACTTCAAAAAAAAAAAAAAAAACACTTCAAAACAAAATATATGAACTTCAACAGCAAAATTTCATCTAAATGCAAAATTTGTAGATTAATAATTCGCTTCATTTCAGATTGATAAGAAATAAAATTACATAATGTTATAATCTTTATGGTAAGTGTACTGGTGGATATCGACCATAAAATCTTTATCTTTATTACCGCATCCTAATCTCGTTTTTATTTATTTGTTTATTTTTTTATTTTTAAGGATATGCCTCGTTTTCCCTATTCTAGAAAATCACCAGTCATAAAATGAGGCGTGAAAATTTCTTGGCCATTTCCATTCCATTCCATTTGTAGAAACACAAAACCCAACGAGTAGGGTCCGGTCGCAATTCGTGATTGCGAAAAACTTAATTTTAATTCAAAACGTTAAAATTCAAATGATTTTTATTACTATTATTTCACTATGACTCAGTGCTTCATTCTACTTGTTGCAACCAACTGTAATGCCATATGAAATTTCGTAAGCCATCACTGCATATATTTATACTTATGATTGTTAGAGTAACTTCTCAAGATAGTCTTTAATTAAAAATGTTAATTAAAAATGTTAAAATTTATAGAATAATCGATATTCTATGATACCTTGAATAGTGTCCTTAATGAGTGTCACATTGCAGAAATGTTTGAAAGGATTAAAGTAAATTGGTCTCTTGCTTTTAAGACAAATTATCTGAACGAAATCGATAAGGTACGAAGTAAATGTATCAGAAAGGTAAATTTAACAACTTTTCAGAAACTATTATTCTCAAAGTTAAAAAGATTACCAACGTTTCTCATGAAATCCGTTTGTTAGACACTTTGGAAAACGCCGAGTTATATAAAATACTGTAAACTTCTAATATTCTTGTCAAGAAAAAACACCATTTTTCAACAGTTTAGAGGAATTTTTCGAATAAACGTATGTGTGGGTAAGTTAAAACACATCTTTGAAATATAAAATAAACGTGATACGCATGCTTGAAACATCAATATATTATGCTTTTTTTTTATTCGAGTTCATTGTTTGTTGTACATGTCTTAGAGGTCGTGTTTTATTATTCTGTTAGTTTCTTGGAAATGCTTTGGTTTAAAAGCGTTTTTGTATTGAGAAAAATATCTTTGAGCTGTTTTAGGGGACACTAGGTGTAGTTGATACACATTTTACATTTCAATTTTCCTACATAGTTTTTGTTCCTAATGTTTCGCACAAAATAAAACTTCCTGTTATACTATTTCGATTTTCCTATCAAATAAGGATTTCAATGTTTTTTTCGACATAGTTGTTTTCATACTAAAAACATCTGTAATTTTTTTTTCCGAAATGTATCACCTATATATCACGAAGGTCACATTGATACACAAATAAATAAGCTGTTATGCGAACGTAACAAGTAATGAAACGATGTTTTTAAGAGTTGTTTTTAAAGAAAACTCCCAAAATATTTTTCAAGTTTACTTACGAGTTAGATAATAAACGTAAATTCAATTTACAGTTAACAAAACCATATGAAATGATTTCTTCGAAATATGCTCTTTCAAATATTTCAATGGTCTTTTATTTGAGGTTTTTTTTTTTTTTTTTTTGTCATTTCTAAGCATTTCTAAAAACAAAACACTTTAAATTTGTGAGTTGAATCATTACACAAAATCACGGTGACTCATCTGTTATGTACTCGGTATCAATTTGAACCCAAACAGCGCCATTGCGTCTGCTCAAAAATGGTGAAATAACGGCTTTGAATATGAGCAAGGAACGCACTATCTTGCTTAATATGATATATACTTATTTAACACTCTATACGACAGTTCGAAGAAAACCATTAAAAAAAATTCTCTTTCCCTAAAGCAATTTTTTCTCTCGAATAACTCTGAAACAAAAGAAGACAGGTCCTCCCCCCTTCGTATGTCGAAAAAGTAAAAGTTGGTTGCTTCTACATAGGGGTCATTTTCTCTAAACTGCTAAATTCTTGTCATTGCTCCAACAGTAACAAATTAACTTGTATAGAAATAAAACTGATTCTAGAATGCTTTAACAACATGTTTCTATGTTTGTAAAATAAGCTAAAACCAAACTATCGATTATTATTATACATTTAAATAATTTTTTTACATGATACAATGATAAATTTACATTCCCATGTGTTTCCCTACCTCCTTCTTAAAGCAAAATTAGCTCTAAAGATTCAGGAAGCCATGCATATTTCTAAATAAATTGTTGCGTAACATATTAACAACTCTAATGCAATTTTTCAAAATAGAAAAAAAAAAGACTTTTCGAGGTTTGCACTATTTTGAAAAAAAAAAAAAAAAGAAAAAAAAATGTCCTTTGATTTTTTGTCATTCCCCTGTCAAAGAATGTAATGAATGTTTCTCACATTTGGTAATTAGTTGTATTAACCCATAATTTAGTAACTGAATTGTGGCCTTATTATAGAAATGATCGTAATTGTTTTTTTTGCAAAAATACACGGAGTCAAGTATAATTGGGTGATCTCAAGTTAAATTTTGTTAAGTATTTTTAATAACTGTCATTACCCTATCTCTGATAACTAATTTAATTTTGTAATAATCACTAAATTAGTGATTGACTCTTGTTTGTATAGAGTTTTCCCACCCTACTGTTAGTGACATTTATTTTTATTGTTTGCAGTTATGACAATATATAAGTAAATTTTAATTTTTGTCATTACCCTGTCGTCATTCCACTGTCATATGCAAAGGAAACAAATGACCACAATACCTACTTTTTGCACACTATCACATTGGATCTTTTTATATTTCATAAAAATAGTGTTTCCTTTTCCCACAGAAATTATAATACCGTCAGTAAAATGCATTATTCCCTCTAAGCGTCATTCCCCTCTCAAAGTGAATGCCATTCCTTGCCCTGGCAAAATTTCACTGTTTAGGGAAAATGACCCATAGGACTCTTAGTTTTGTAAACGTACTAACTTGAAAATTTTAGCCGTTGAATCAAGTAAATCTGTATCAGCTGTAATAATTAAGAACAAATAAATTCAGTTCGTAAGCTTGCCGGGAAAAAAATCTATGAGCAGACCGAATGCGGCCAGCGGGTTGTAGGTTTGAGACCCCCGGTATTGTGTTGCTTGCTTTGATATTCTACACTATTATGGACTTTTTCATCGAGTGTACTATGCGTAGGTGCTTGTTTATAAGCAATTTAAATATGGAATTAATCCCCACCAGAAAACGATTATCTATCGTTATTCTTCACGAAAACACGAATCTTAATTAACGTGAAGTTGCTTCAAAATTCATAACGCAAAAAAAAAACAGTAAGCACAGATGCATTCAATAAAATTATGAAAGTAAAAATATGACTAATTTAATTGCATTTCGATGAAGGAACAATGCGGCCAAAAATGTGCAACCAGTGCGAGAGATGATGCATTTCTTAGTAGAAGTAGTAATATCAGTTATTGTAAGGCTAGTTTTGAGCTTACAAAAGTCTTGCATGATGTTAATGTAATTGTACATGAGTCAACAATTAAGCTGACTGCTTCGAAACGGAGTTTTCCTTGTTCACATTACTGTGCCCAAGGATTCGCAAAAATAACCAGGCTTACACTGGATTTAACACCTTATTTTTGGCTCTAAAGTTAATGAGATCTCCCCGAATTGTTGCCAATCTATGACTGTATTTCCATTCCTTACAACAGTTTTGGGTTGAAATTTGTCCATTTTCGAGCCAAATAAATGTAAAATAATAATAATAATAATAATAATAATAATAACAAAACCCTACAAACTTTGAAAAAAAAAATTTTATAAAGAGAATATGAGCTTTTTCAAACTATAAAGTTATAAATGTTAAGATTTTGTTCATCTCTTGTTAGCAAATTTATGTTAGCTTTGTAAGAAAAAAGTTATAATGAACTTTGAGAGAAAAATAAATCGCTTTGAGGTCCCCCCCCCCCTCGATAATTTGATCTGACTTTGTGCCTCGTTTAAATGACAATTTAATGAATTTTCTGAATACAAAGAAAGTACCGTTGCCTTATTTCACTTTTCAAGAAATTGGTTACTTGATTTTTCATGTTCACGTGATGAATACAAGTTCTAAAAGTACCTCCAAAGCAATTAACAATCAACCAGCAAGAAAAATAATATTTTTCGCATAAAATAATGATTTGTGTCGAAGCAATGCATTCTAGATCAATTTGCTCTGAGTAAACCACTCCCGTATTTTTTTACCACAGACAGCTTCTAAAACTGTTACTAATCTGGTTCAAACTTCTTGGCTGTGGCAATGGTATTTTTGAAAATCCAAATTGCATACTGGCACTTCCAAGTCAACTTCACCTTGAATTGTTTGATTTAAGGAAGATTTCACGGCAGACGTAGGTACCTACTCTTTTCGTTAGTGGAGTCTTATATGTTTCTATTTCTTAAAGTTTATAAATTCGGTATAACCTTGACAGTCAAAGTTTAACTTTAGGCACTATGAACTGACTAATGGTTGCAGCTAAATGTTATTTTGGCTGGTGCTTTATGGAAAAATTCTGCAGTATGCTAGAATTCGAGTATTGAGGTCACTAATATTTGAATGAAATTTACCTAACTGTCTCATCTGGTGATTTGTTCAAGCGATCTTGTTAATAATAACCTAATACTGTAGTATTTGTACATACAAAATTTGATTTATTCGTATTATTCGCGGTTAAAGGTACAGCTCTTTTCTCTATTAGGGGCTTTTCTATCACCTGGCTAAGTCTCGAAATGAGATAATTGATTTAGGTTCCTAGTAGATGATGACGGTTTTACACTGCTGGATCGGGATTCTGCACACTGTAAATTGATTTGAGGCTTGCTGAATAAAACTTGAACAATTTGCCTCCTCTTGCGCTGCGTTTTCGCACCATCACTTAACTATCCGCCATTGTGTAAAACAAATGATCTCAAAAATCTTTGCCAAGAAAAAAAAAAGGAAAAAGTCAATAATATAATTCAAACCCACAAAATCTACTACAGTGACATAAAAGTCGGTTGTTGTTGTTGTCTTGTGCCAGCTAGGCTTGCAGTTTGGGGTGCACTGTTTCACTTTTCCAACTGCACCGTGATTTGGTGTAAAGTTCTACTTTCACACACGTGCCCTTAGAATCCGTTTTATAGGGTAGGCAACCATTTAAAGCACAACAACACATTCACACGAAGAAAGCACAGAATAGTGAAAGTGCATCCTTGCCTAAACCGGGATTCGAATCCAGGACCTCCCCATCCGCAGTCAGACTTCTCTGACCACTAGATAAGGCGACGAACTTAAAAGTCGATAACATAGTACAATAGGACATGGTTAAACAAAGTTCCCTTTAGTAATAGTGGTATTCCGTAAAGAGAAACTGCGGTATGTAGACTGGAGCCCTGTACGGTACAGATGCCACACACCAGTTTCATGGCCTTCTAAAAGAGAATAACGTATTCAGACACACAGTATTTCTGCAAACCTTAAACTTAATTTTGACTTTGACATCATGCATGATTACGATATTTAGAGGGCAAAAAACTACTTTAGCATAAGATGTTTAAAAGTTTTGGTGGGAAAGTTGTTCACTTAACTCAAACAACGATTGTTCAGCTAAAAGTACTCACTGAACTGGGACTCACGCCTGGTAAAAGAAATCTCATTCTGCACCTATTCTGAACTTCTGTTTGCTTTCTATCAATAATTACAAGCAATATAAGCAATAAAAGGGTATCTATTCCGGGAGCGGCAATTCCCCCTGATTTATCCTATATTTCTTAGTTACTTAAATGCTAAAGGTATTCTATAATACAGTATTCAGTTATCATTTAGCAGTGTTTTTTTCGATAAACAAAAATTACGTTAGATTGTGTAATAGGGTGGTTCAAAAATACATGTAAAAAAAGTTATTCCTTGATAACAGGACACCCCTCAATATTTTTGGACTTGTGGATAGAAATAGACTGGAAGAATTTTAGCTTCCGATTTCAACTGAAAGAGGGTGCTCAACCCCCTCTCCCAAACTTCATCAGTATCGGGAGGGGGTTAAAAAAATACATTGAAATAAAAAAAATTACGCTACATATTATAATATACACGAGTATTATGCATATACATTGCAATAAAATAATTATTTACAAAAAAAAAAAAAAAAAAAAACAGCTGGGGAAATTAAATCTTTCTAAATTTGTGGCATTTCTATGCTACGGCTAATGTTAAGTTAAGGGGTCATTGAGCACCCTCTTAAAATTTGAGTAAGAAGCTAAAACT
Source organism: Uloborus diversus (assembly GCF_026930045.1). Taxonomy (NCBI): domain Eukaryota; kingdom Metazoa; phylum Arthropoda; class Arachnida; order Araneae; family Uloboridae; genus Uloborus; species Uloborus diversus. The sequence goes on from NC_072736.1 coordinate 97,978,235, forward strand.
TTTACAGCATAATATTATTAGTAAGTATAAAAAAAATAGAGGGTGTCCTGGACTCTAGTTGAAAAAAAAGTTTTTTTGAACCACCTTACTGGGTAAAGTACTAAACATGGGTGCCGCTCTGAAAACGTGTAATTTAATTTTTCAATTGCCAAAGAAAATTTTGTACTAAATATATTGAAATGAGCAAGTTACATTAGAGATATTCATTAAAAAAGCACTATTTTCTCTTCTTTTAATGATTCTGTTATTAAAGCTGTTGATCCCAATTTAGCCAAGAATTGGCCCAATTTTATTACGAAATATGAGTCAACTAGTGCTATTTTCAACATCCGGACGACAGATCGAATATATTCTCATCAGTATGCTGAAAAAGAAACTGATCTTTGATTTTTTTCGTCAAAAGAAGATGCAATCGAAAATAGATGGAGCTAAAATTATTCACCAAGGCTGGGATAAATTGTCGACACGCACGGCAGAAAGACATCGAATCTGCTGGAAAATCAGAAATAGGTGTATTTCAGATTTATATTTCAGAATTAAAAAGAAAATGCAAAAAGTAAATAAAAAAGAAGTTGTGCAGAGTGAGGAGTGAAGATATTGAGGTATTTCATCATTGGGAAAGCAATTACGTAGGGAAAAGATTAAGAAAAAATAATCTATTACTTGGTAATTATTTGGAAAAAAAGTGCATGCACTACGCAATCTCTGAAACTTCAAGATCAAATAAAATTTTCTTGCATGCGTATAAAATTTTAGTTATTCCTAGTAAATAATTATTTGTTCAATAAGTAACTGATCTCAAAGCTAACCCAAACATGAAGAGGTAAAATAATTATTAGTTTCGTAAAAACTCAGAAAAAAAAAAACATATTTTCAAACTTTTTGAAAACTGCTTCTTACCCAATCTAACCCATTTAAAGTATAATCCTTAAATTTTGAAAGCAAAAAATCAAGCTTCAACTAAAGATTTATGTAATTAATTTTGTTTTGTTTTGTAGAGTTTTTTTTTTTTTAATTTCTCTAGAATTAAAAAACAGGAATTTTTACAGACTCTTAGTATAAAAAAGTACTAAGTGTATTGTCACTCTAGAGGGTACCAATATTTTAGGTGTATTGACATAAGTACTTGTGAATCATTTAAATTCTGCTAGTCTAGCTAGCTATGTGGCTCTTCACGTAACATTGGCTTATTGAACATAGTGCTGTTTCGCAGCGGACACATGACATGTTTGTATTTTTGATTGAACATTTTAGTGAGAATGTCAATGCAGATGAATTGATGTTTGATTATAATTAAAAGACTCCAAACGAAGATATGGACTGGGCTCTTTTTATTTTTTTTTAAAAAAAAGGAAGTATTGTATTCGCGAAAATTTTTTCACAAAAATCTACCTTAATTTCCATTTTACTCACCCCGAATGAATGTTGAGTTTTTTTCTACTCAACCACACGTGGATAAATGCCTAAGGACGTATAGACACACGAAATATTCATTTTGACGATTCCCTGGTTAATTACAACGAGTTTTCTCGTGACGTCAGTATGTACGTATGTATGTGCGTATGTGCGTATGTATGCCGCATAACTCAAGAACGGTATGTCCTAGAAAGTTGAAATTTTGTACGTAGACTCCTAGCGGGGTTTAGTTGTGCACCTCCCCTTTTGGTCTCATTCGAGTGTTTCTAAAGGGGTCTTTTGCCCCTTTTTATGGGGGGGGATCATTGTTAATTTCGATGTAAACTCAAGTGGTGTTATAATTTGGCGGACACTTGGCGATATATCGCCAGTATTTTGGTCACCAAGTTTTGTCGCCAACTTGGCGAAAAATTTGGCGATTTTTTTTAAAAATCTGGTTTTAATTTGGCAGCTGTTGGTGATATTTAGAATGTAAACTATTGAATCACTTTAAAAATGCCAATAATGGGGAAATGACATTAAATTGGAGTAAAAGGAAGTCATGTGATGCACACATCAGCTCGTTTTGTGTGGGGGTGAGGAAGAGGGACAAAAAGTATTATAAATCCAGAGAATGAGCTAAAGCTATTATTCAAACTAAAAATGGTAATCGAGCGCGAAACTGTGACTTTAACAAGAGATGTTTTCGCAAAGATTGTAACCAGATTAAACGTTCGCTGTTTTTCAGTGAGGTGGATGGCAACTACATGGAAAATATTGCATTATGAATTAAGAATACGCAATAAGATTAAAATAGTTTCATTGACCTGCGCTTATCTGCGCAATGAAGCTTGAAAATACATTTTGAATCGAACTGTATTTTCACATTGAAG